>NW_009195063.1:0-15822 GCF_000690835.1 Fulmarus glacialis | reverse complement strand
CCAAGTGCAGGACCCGGCACTTGGCCTTGTTGAATCTCATACAATTGGCCTCAGCCCATCAATCCAGCCTGTCCAGGTCCCTCTGCAGAGCCTTCCTACCCTCGAGCAGATCAACACTGCCGCCCAACTTGGTGTCGTCTGCAAACTTACTGAGGAAGCCCTCAATCCCCTCATCCAGATTATTGATAAAGATATTGAACAGGACCGGCCCCAAAACTGAGCCCTGGGGAACACCGCTGGTGACCAGCCGCCAACTGGATTTAACTCCATTCACCCCATGACCACACACAGTCCTCCGGAGCCCTTTCCCTCCCCTCTTTCTTTTTTCTCTGCAAGGCCTAGTCTTGTGGGACTTCTGACTTAAACTTGAATTGCTCACAGGGGAGTCACACGAGCTGGAGCTAGCACAAGAGAAACAGACTGCTCAGCTGGAAGCATTGCCTCTTTCAAAGGCTAGTAACAACATGAAACTTCACCCTGCCTCTCTCTTGACTATATGGAGATTAACCTGAAAATTAAGCCATGGGAAGATCCCCACACTTTTAGAAAGGGATTCAGCCTACTTCTGATCTGAAATCCTCCTGCACTTCCCTCTCTCTCCAAGGACTATGAAAGAAGAACAGCACAATATACACGTAATTTAAGTGTCTGGAGTAAGGGGAGTAAACCTGAACATAATTTCTGAAGCAGGGGGTTTTCCATCTTTTTCAGTTTATGATTTAGCCTAAATTATGCAATGGATGAACAGACTTCTAATAAATGGATATCCACTGACAAAGTTTTTCTTAGTAATCTTTTCCATATGCGTTTAAGAGTAGTCCAGGATGTACAAGTTCAAAATCTCTGTGGCAGAAAAAAGAGCTCTTTTAAACCCTCATATCAATTGCTCAACTGATTTACACATGGAGCAAAACTGGAAAGTACCTCGGTTCAATGACAATAGACATTTCATTAACATTTATGTGTGAAGCCTTTTAAATGGTAACAGACTGAGCCTTACGCCTAGATATAAACGATCATTTGGTAAGACTGCTTATCCAAATGCAGCTATATATATATCATGAACATTAATATTTAAGAAAACGATCTAAGAAAACAAGCAGTACTATCAAGTTCACCACAGAACTTCTGCTATTAGTTCTTATATGAAATTCTATTTAATGCTGCCATTTCCTTTTCCAGTGTTCAGACACTCTACACACATAATGACATCATCAAAATTATCAGGACAAATAGTGGGAGACTTTGCAACTGAATGTAGGATAAGTAGGGAAGATGCAATCATGACTTCTCAAGAAAGGTATTTAAAATACTACTATAAAATTTAGCAATAAAAGTATAAATGGCAAGACAGGACAGACATTTCACAGACTGCAATACGATCTAGAAAAACAGAGAGATGGCAAGACACTGAAGTGAACATGGTCAGACCTCAATAAAATAAATATAAATAATGTAAAAGTAGTATCTATTTCCACTCTTCTGTAGTTAGTATTAAGATCTTTGACTTCGAGCTTTGCTTAAGTCAGAGGGACTTTATGTTTGCTTCTATCAAACTGTCCATCAAATCAAGCCAATTGAAAAGATGAATTTACTGCATTTTGATTGAATTTCTATTAAATGTGTAATAAACTGTATTGGAAAAAACAATCACATACTGAGAGAAATCGGTGAAAGCTGTGGCCTCACTCTCTAAAAAAGAAAGCTGTTTACATTCAGTGCAAGAAAAAAGTTTATTTAATAAACTATCATGCTTAAACTTCATTATTTTTAAACTGTGTTGCATATTAGTTATTCAGAACTTCTGTTTTGATAACTTTTACCAAATTTAGACCTGTCTACGGTGTATATATTTCTATTAAATACAATAGCATGAGATTCCACCCTGCTAACATCTTTTATTCATGTACGTGTTCCCACTGCAAAGCAATTATATTATTTCAAATATTTTAAAATGCCTAACACAACTCCAGGTTGTCTCACAAATCAGTTCTCCTTCACCTTGCAGTTTGCCTGCATTAAAGTGAAGATAACTTTATGTTGTTATTGTTTGTAAAAGTCTATAATGGCATAATTTGTAAGTCAACTCACTTGTTTACTTTCACTCCACTACTGAAACACGGAATACTAGCAGACGTTTAAGTAAGTCATATTTTGTTTATGTGTGTAAAATGCATAATTTTAAGCTTTTTTTTTTTTTTTTTTAATGGTTTTCACAGCTTGGATCCTGTCTCTCTAAAACTGATGCCTAAGACACAACAAACCAGAGAAAGAAATTGTAATGGTGTATTGTTTCTATGTTGGGTTTTTTAAAAAAATAACAAAACAGACAAACAAAACCCAGACATGACCACAGAGAAACCCCCAGAGTATTTCTTCACAGTATCCTTACAGATTTCCCTGAAGAAGGGTGTATGCCCATACACACATGGGAGCATAATTGGCAAGACCATAAATCCTACCATTTAATTTGGAGGTGATTCATAGTGAAACACTTCAGATTTCAAGGGTAGCAGAAACTACATATTAAGCCTAGCCTCACAGCTACAGAATCACTGCGGGCATTCTGCTTTTTGCATTCCACACCTTACAGAGCACTGAAGGCTGCTCATGGTGGCGATTCCCAGAGGGAACACATTACACCTCAGCTTTGTGATCTGCAGCAACTTCCAACTGATTTGCAAGTGCAGCTTAAGAGGTTGGTTTTGAACTTCGGAGTCATTAGTGGTTTTGATGCAAGTCACCTTACAAAGGCTGTAGAATAGTAGCTGTGATCAAGACGCACAATCTAACAGCTCTCAGAGTTTAACTGAAGGTGAAAATGGGTATTTTTTATGACTGTTCTTTTCCAAGGCCACCTCCTGCCCCAGAAGAGCTGTTTCAGAAACTGAACTGAACAACACCTGGAGGTAGCTAGGAGACCTGATCTCCAGAACTCAACTTGAGAAGGTGTATGTATGGAGGACTTCGTGCAAGTAGGGACTGGGTCTGTCCTTGTTGTCAGGGAATAGTGACCTAGATAAAAAGTATACTTCCTCACTGCCTGAGGATGAAAGAGTACACACAGTTTTACTCTCTAAACATTTATAGTGAAGGTTGCTAGAGTTCCTACTAGATGCAGCCCAAACGTTTTACAAGAAACACCATTATAATACTTCCCATTATCAATTTTCTAAAAAAAACCCCAAACAGTTAAGGCTTGGACTAACTTTATTCAAATATAAGGTGTTCTACTCTTCCCATAAATATGAAACATTTTACAGAACTTCATTACAGATTTATAACTTCAGATCATTATTGTTTTACGATTAAAAAATGAGCGACTTAAGACAAAAAGCTCAACATCCTTAAACTTCATTTCCATTCAATCTCTAATAAATACCATCTGCTGTGTACTTTAGGGATATAATACCCATCAAAAACTCAGGCGTATTATGAGAACCGGCACCAAGTTGATCTGAAATGCATATTTGAACAGATGTGTTTAAATTACATCTCTCAGTCTATCCACACGCATAAATTCAGAATAAGCGTGTGTTGATTTAAAATGCATAAAAAAGGGATTTGGAGATGCATCAAAAGTGAACAGCATCTCAATGGATCAAGGCTCACATTACTAAAGGTCATCACTAAAAATAAAGTTTGAATTTATTAAGGGTTGCACCAGGGAACTGTTCTTGGGAACTGACTTAAATGTTTGCTGCACTAAAGCAGCCATTGAAATTACACTAATTTTCTATGACCCTTCACTGTTTAACATTAGAGCTGTCAGGCATGGTCAGAAATAATAGGATCTCAGCCATGAGTAGCTGAGAATATTATATACTTTTTCTCAGTCTGACACAATGCTTATCACCAATACTAAAAGTCTTGGGCTCTGAGGACTCACCCATGTCTGTTTCAGTGACAGTCATTTAGCTCTTCACTCTGACACAGAAACCAGGCATATAAAACAAAATTATTAACATGCCTTTTTGGCATGATGAAACCAAATGAAAAAATTGCAAGCAGTGCTCCATTAACAAATGTTAATTAAAAAAAAAAATTTCTGAACTTGTGGGTTTGCCCCTCTATAATCTACAGTCCTGTAATGTTTCAGGGACTTTGAAGATAAGACAGATCAGACCAAAGGTCCATCTAAGCCAGTAGTCTACTGGTAGCAATGGGCAGCAGCAGAAGCCCAGGGAAGCGTTTAAGATGCAGAGTCCCCCAGAATCCCTTCCTCCTTCCAACAACTGGATTTTGTCAGAGAGGTGTTTTTGTAACCGGTAGCCTCTGATGGACTTCTCCACGTCCAGTCTCCCCTTGAATCTAAACCCCTCCATATCGTAACCACCTGAAAGAAAAAAAAAAAAAAATCCCTCTCTCTTCTGAACCTGCCACTTGCTAATTCCATTTGATGTCCCCTAATTGTTACACTGGGAGAGACCAGTAACAACTCTGTTCACCTTCTCAGTATTCTTCACTATTTTATTGACCTCTGTTCTAGTCCCTCTCAATTAGCACTTTTCCAGACTGAAGAGTCCTTAATTTCCTTTGTGTGACAGACCTGTCATACCTCTAATAATCTGTTAGTCTTCACAGTAACACTTCCCATTGTAACATATCCTTTTCGAGAGGGGTGCTGACAGCATTTAACAATACCGGCACAATGAGAGAAAAATCTCTTAAAAGTATTTCTAGAATTTAGATGAATGGTCTGCTTTTTAAATTTTTCTTTCAGGTTTGGGTTCATTTGTTTTCTAGTAGGCAGGTAGCAAAAGGTAATGGACCTTACACAAGGTAAGGGACAAGAGAGAAATGCCAATGACAGTTGTTTATTTGTAAGAAAATGCAAGTACAGCATTGGAAAACATTCCACACCTAGAGAAATGTTACACCCCTAAATCATGAAAATGCACTACCTTTATGACAGCCATGTTCTGAAATTTACTTTGAGAGCAGAGTCTGCAACAGGGACAACAAACTGGTAAAAAACCCTTGCCAATACAATCAGTGTTAAAATTCAGGAAAAGAGGACTCATACTACTGCTTTCCCCTGCTATGGGAAAACAGAAACTGCCAAATAAAAGATGGAGAAAACAAATTCTCTCCTCCACAGAGATACAAACACTATACTGCGTCCCACTCTACCTGCTTCATATGAGAAGCCTGGGATTACCAGCATATCTACACCTTCTTCAAATCGATATCAGCCTCCGCCTCCTTCTGAGCTATTACTGAACAGAAATTCAGAAAAACATAACTGTCATTAAAACAGACTGATCGATGAATATGTCATCTCAAAAATAAAGCTGAGCAGAGATGCCGTCTCAAAAAGTCAAGGACTGTGCAGCTGACTTCAGCTGGATATTAAACAGTTGGAGAGCAATAGCCCTCTCCTTATTAAATTATTTCCCCTTAAGGTATGAATCTGATGGAAGTGAATAACTTTTTGCAGAAACACACTGGCTAGGTGAAGTTTTAGAAAATAAATAAGCTAGAACTGGCAACAAAAAGAAGGCCAAACACATTTCAAAGACAGGCCAAAGTCAGCAATGTGGGGTAGGGGGGAACAGCAGAAGTTGTCAAAGGAGTAGTAGTATGACAACTCACAAGACTTTAACAGAGAATTTAAGATTTCTACCTGAAGCAGAACCAAGAATGGATCAAGGAAGAAAATGAAGAACTAAAATTGTCATTGGGCCAGATGTTTTATTCCAAGGTTTTGGTTCAAGATCATTTATATTAAGAACTTCTGCAGCAGAGAGAAAGAGAGGAGAATGGCTCCTGGCAAGACAGACATAAAAGCAAAGCAGATTTTGAAGAAAACATGCTCAGCTCAAAAGAGTTACCCCAAAACAGCTGACAGATTTAAAAGAGACATAGTTCTCTCATATGACAAGCTATACAAACAATTTGGCTGGATTTTTTTTTTGTCCTATTCCTTTGTGAGAAATCATCACATGAAAAGTTTTCCAGTTGCAAACATCTACATGGGAAGGATCGAGGTAGTGAAGGAAACAGCAGTTAACAACACATGCATGATGTGCACTAAATTTAACGTAATTTCCACTCCGTTTTCAAAGTACCTAATGAAATACAACTTATACCATACCAATTGATCATCCAAAACACAGCAGCTTACATGCTACATCTTTATCGACACGGTACTTACAAAAGGTGTTGTTGTAATTAAAAATCAGAACGACAGATTAAAGAGAGAGAGAGCAGCAGGCAGGTCAGCTGGGACAAGGTTTTAGCAGCCATAAGCAGTTTTCCTGAATGCTAGCCAGAGACATTTAAAACACAATTCTTACTGTAACTAAAAAGCGCTGCAGTTTTACACCAGACAGTTTTTGCTGTACATTGCTATACGTTCCTAAATGTGAATTTTTTCAGAGGCAGTATCCCTCATGAAATGCAAACATTCTAATTTTCAGAGATGCTTTCTGCTTACAAGAGTAGGACATTACTACCTCTGAAAACAACAAGCTTTGAATGTCTGAATATGGAAGCAAAGACTAATGGTGTACAAAGTTAATTTGATATTTAAGAGGATGGATTTTGAAATTAAGAACAGAATAGAAAAATATCAAAACAGAACAGCATTTTGGATAGCGATGTTATGATAGCTATAATTCTGCATCCCTATTCAGAGATGTTCATAACTGCAGACCTAATACCTGTGCTCCAGATAGCTTTCAGGACTAACAGCTGCATAGAGGATGTAAGGGACTACTAGACAACGTTTCCAGATAGGCTTGAGATTTATGGCTTTATAAAAGGAAGATCTGGTAGGTCAAAAACTTTTACTATCACTGCTCTAAGACTTTTTTTTTTTTCCTTTAGGAGCAATATTTGTATATGACCATATGGAAGAAGGTTGTATAGGGAACTACTGCTTCTGTGAGCAGCATAAAAAGCAAATTTGAATAATAATAATAAATTTCTCAGTTCTAAGAGTAAGTGTAGTATTTGGCTCAAAATTCCACATATACAACCTCCCCACCCCATAAAGATTCAAAGCTCCTATCATGTAACTTCAAAGTTTTTCAGTTTTACTGCATGCTACACTAGCAAATGTGACAATATGGTCTTAAAACTTCAGAACAAAACATGACACAAGCACTGTGATGTCCTCGAAACACAACCCTATATAGCTTCAGAATTAAATTTTCAGAGGTAACATTTCAGACTCACAAGCAACGCTATTTCCTTATTAAGTCAAAACCCATGAGCTTAACTTCAAAGAAATACAGTGTGCTTTACTAATGAAAGTGTGATAAGATAATATAAACTATGTTCCCAATCAACATAATGCAGTATAACTTGGATCACTGGGAAACAGAGAATTTACCTTGCAAGAATTAGTTTAAAGAAATTATGAAGCAAATTTTCCAAAGTAAGTGTGTATAAAGAATTATTCATTCGTGTAAAAAAAAAAAATTGGAACGATATACAGAAAGAGCTGGGCATGACTGTTAAGTTAATGGGCATCACTGGAGTGATGGCACAGAACAAATACTGTCTGTAGATCACACTGTCTCATCTCATTCAGGATACGTTCTGATAGCAACCTGAATTTAAAGAAATAACAGCAGAAACGGTATCAATCTTTATGAGCAAGCACAGTTCACTCAGCTAATTGGAAGGTAGCAGAATGACTGTGAGAAGTATCTGTTTTGTTCTCAGGTACACCCAAACAGCAGGTGAGTTCAGAATATAAAAGACTCCCTTAAATACACAGTATCGGCCCATAACAATAAAATATTAATTTATGTATCAGTTAGTAAAACATAATTTGGAGCAAAATGTTGTGGCTTCACTTCCAAATGGAGGAACGGGCTTACTCTGCTATGCAGTTGAGGACACTGGGCAGAAAAAGCAAAATCACCAGAAAAACAGCTCTAAAATCTCCTAGTTCACCTTTCAGAAAGATGGCCTCAACTAACCAAGTTCTCACACACTTTTTGTTCTTAACACTTCGGAAACAGTTTCCTTTTTCTGGAATTGTCCGTAAATTAAGAACATTTCTTTGTAAAAGGCAAAATCAGTTTAGTACTTTGGGGTCAATGGAAGTAATTAATATATGAATTCCTTGAAAAGTTTTGAAGATAATGTTCAGATGCAAACATGCACACAGAAGTACACATACAGGACATCATGAGCAAAATCAGGAAGAGAAAAGACGGTATTTTAAATGTAGACTGTTAGTTTGTCAATGACAAAGTTAAACCAATACAAACTCAACAGACGCTGTTGCCTCAGGGATGCTCTTACCCATTTCACTCTGTTCAGTTCAGTGAACTATTTCACTTTCAGTGTGTCACTAAGTTGCAGATGCCTTAAAAATTACGGCGAACCTGGTTTACAGTGTCGCTATTGGGACAACAGTATATCTTGTCATGGTCAAAAACTTTAAATAAAATTAAGAACTCCTAAACACGTGTAAGTTCAGGTGCCTGCATTCAGACCATATCACCGAAATCAATTTTATCAAATCACATAATGTTCCACAATGGCCTCTGGGTATCAGTTAAAGAACTTGGAAAGCCTGCCAAATGCCTGCCAGGCACAATGGTACCCTTTAGGCTCTGCAATGCCAACATGAGACGTGAAGAATTCTTAGGCAGAAACATGGACTATTCACAACATTGGTGCAAACACTGTAAATTCTCTAGCTGAAATCAAGTGTCTGGGTATAACTTGGTGGGCCTAACGTAGACACTGGCTTTTCAACTTTGAGAAAAACAGAAGATATGGTACAAAAGGAGGTTAAAAGGAAGTGGCAAATTAGGATCATTGAAGATGAAACAAGCTGTTATCTCAGACAATTTAAGCTCATTTGTTATGCAGAGAATATTGAACAACTAATACAAAGCTGCATCTACGCACCAGCATTCTGAAAATGCATATTTCATGTGGGTGGGAGGTACAGACATGTTTTAAATAGGTAGGAAAAAACTGAATAACTTTAGAAATTATTTATTGATGTAACTTTTGAGTCCATTAATGGAAAATATTTCATCCTCTGTGATCTGTTGTAAGCCTTTATAATTCACATCATCTCCCTTCCCCCAGTTTCAGTGCCAGTACTGAAATTCCAGGGATTTCAGTAGGTTGGGTTTACAACTAAGATGACTAGAGGACAGAGTAGTTAAGCACCTCACTAAAGGTTTTTATAGGGTTTTACCTTAGCAGAAAAGAACATAATTTGAAAATATTTATTTCATTTTATAGTTCTCAATTTCTAGGACACCTGTGTTTTCTTGTAGAAGATACCTCAATTTCCCACCTAAAAATAGGCTTAAATGTTCATCTTTTGCCCTTTAGGGGAAAACTGAATATTCAAAACAAAAAAAAAAATACAATCTCTTTGGCATTTGGATTGGTGTTAACAAAAAATAACAAAGCAGCCATGTTCGAGGGCGAAGACAAAGACCAGTTATCTACCTATACACCACTTCAGAGAAGATGAGTTATCTACACGTAATCACACAGTGGTATACGCAAGCACTCTCAGCTATGATGTTTATTATGACAGCAGTATCCAAAGGAACATTGTTCAGGACCGCCACTTTCGGCCGGTAGTTCTTGTAGTAACAGGGGTGACTCAGTTCCCCTCAAAGACAGAATCCACAGATTAGACTTAATTCTGAGAAACACAGCTGAATTGAAGGGTTAAATGTGTAGATAGCATATCTCAAAGTAAAAACAGTTATGGGTAAGCAAATAATCTCTCTTCTTCAGCTGGACTGCCTGCAGTCACTGTAGATAACCCAAGAATATGGAAAGTCTGAAAAAAGGCACATCGAGTCTCTAAATGAACCAAGAGACTGAAGGAGAGCTATGGCAAATGCAGCTTTCTCCTAGGCAGCCTCCTCAATAGAGTAGCACTTAGCAAAGATCTAAGTAAAGCTTCAAGTGTCCACTTTGCATATACAAAATACAAAAGTATGATGCAGAGCATAGCTGCATAAGGTCTAACTGAAGGAGCTGTTAAAGAAGCAGGTGATCCCTATTCATGACTTTGTAATATTCCTTTCATTTACTGTGAGACTCTGAGGAGTCTGCTAACCTCTCTGAACTCTTCATCACTGGATACAAGGAGTTCAGGGATTGCTCTTTAGGGTTCTCCCCTAACACACAGAAGGTAAAATGCAGGCAGGATACAAAATAAGCATCTGCAAAGAAAAGCATGAGGTTTAAGAAAAAAAGCAAGGCACATTGACTTTTCTAAAATAACTGAAAGTTGGAAAAGGACTTCAGAAATGCTACATGGGCTACCTCACCCTTATGGAAAACAACAACAAAAGAAGAATCAACCATCAGAGCACAAATCCCCTTTTTCCTTCCAGCTAAAGAAGAAGCTATCTTCACAGACAAGGATGGCAGTGAACTCCCAAAAGATACTGAAAGGCCTAAGACCCATTGTATTTGTGGACAGGTGGATAGAAAGGTGCAAGATTTAAAAATCCTGTGCACCAGAATCACGGCTAGTAATTTCAGAACAAACTTGTTTTGGTGAAAAAGGTTATTTTGCATTAACTATGGCAGCCTGTAGTGTCCAACAATGGGATCTCAATATAGCCATGGGCTATGAGTATCTATCAAACTTGCAAAGATACCATTTCCCATTGCGAAAACATTTCTTTGGGCCTTCTTCAAGTCTCAGGAACTTGGTAGAAAGCTGCATAAGGAGAACATACACTCTTGTACTTTGGGGTTGCGCCTCACCAAAGCCCTCAAGTTTGGCTTTCTGTGGAGGCAATGTAGGTGCTACTGGAGTAATTAAGAACTTGGACTGCAAGTGATGTCCTCGTCAAAAAAATACACTGAATTTAGGAATTGAATACTCTGAAGATGCCATTGCGAGTTTCTGGCTTAGAGCTCAATCATCAGAAAGATAGGGTATTTAGATGCAATGTGTTTTTCCCTCAGAAAGTAAAGACAGTTTATTTATTTATAAAGGAACGTCCACCAGAAAATGAAAAAAAGCACTTTGAGGAAAATAGGAAAAGTCAAACCACACCGGTCAGAAATCACATTCTTGTTTTGAGGAAAAAAAATCCAGCATGCCAGAGGACAAACCTCAGGCTAGAACTTTAAAAATGAAAGGGTAAACTAATAAAAAGAATTAATCAAAAGTATTAGAAGAGGATTTAAAGTGAATGTGAAACAAGTTTAACAAGTGAAAGCAGAATGCTCTAACTTAATCAGAAGTCAAATTGAAAGAACAATTAATTTCTGTGCAAACTCTATGTAAGGGATAGAAGGCTTGGAGCATACCCCCTACAAATGCTACATTACAAAAAAGAACAAAAAATCTCCAGCCACTATTGTTGCATAAACATTATCATTTGAATGCACATTTAGTTCAATCAATGAAACAATTTTTTTTTCTAAAGAATTAGCTGAACATTTTCCTTGGGAAAAAAATGTTTATTTGCATTATTAATGAAAACATGAAAAGATTATCTCACTTAATGTGATAATTACCATACTTCACTTTAATACTGTCAAGTAAAAGCTGTATTTTGTGAAAACATATGTTAAAAGACAGACTTCAGCTTCTGCTATTCTCGTAATGATGAAAGCCCTCAAAATACCTCAAATAATTTTGCATTCTGTAGAAAGTATGACTAAGTGATCTTAGGTAGCCAACAGCACAAAATCATGTTATGGCTTATTACCACGTAATTCCATAGAATATTTAAGAAACAGACCAATCAGGAACGTAAATCTTAACACATGCTAACATGTCCAACCTTATATCAAATTTTAACATTTTTTAAGACAAAAACCAGACAACTCAGATATCCTCTTTGTATAGCACTCTGAAATACTCTGGCAAAACACTAGCTATTCTGTTCACCAAAGTGCAAAGTAGGTTATGATAAATGGCAATAAGGACTTTTTTTCTGCAGAAAGGACATACTCTATGTTGTAAATCTAGAGTGATCTGGAAAGGCAAATGTACAAAAATTCAGTTACTAACAGTAAAATTACATCATTCTTTACAACTTTTGTTTACTGTGTCCACTGGATTTTGAATTAAGCCACACATGTAAACTTCTCTTCACTACATGTAACATTTCCCATATATTTGTATTTCTTATTTTTATTGTGAATGCATAGTTTGGGAACTGTTTCAATTGTATGAATTGTTTTTATGCCTGTAGCTCCAATTTTTTTAATGTCTTATTATTGATATATAGTCACCCTGCTTCAAGTTAAAAACTGAATCTAATATACAGAAAAGTTGATATAACACTGCTAGGTAGCTGGTAGGTATGAGCTGTTACCATTTTTAGAGCAGATGGGCTGAATTAGACATGTACTGAATGGAGGAACAATCCTGTTTCTAAATTAGCTTGTATTCAGATTTAGAAATGTCCTGCTTCTTAGGACAGACAAAAAATATGGAAAATTAAACAGTAAAGTTTAACCTATATTCTGTTTAGATGATATGTGCTGAGAGTCGTTAATACAAAGTCACCTGTAAAAGATATGAAAACAATTAAATTTCAGCATAACACTTCAAAGTAGTTAATATCCAAAAAATGCCAACAAATCTTATAATAGTTTTGTTCAGGAGTTTAACAAGTATTTGATGATCATTTACCATCATAAGGAGGTAAGGAAATAATCCAAATGAGTGGCAGTAACACAGCTTCTCATTTTCTTTCATCTTAAATTTGTGCTAAAAGTGATCCTCCAGGGGAAGCACTATTGCTCCCTGCTAATTTTTAATTAATGGTAACTGTCCAGGGATCACAGGCACACACCCATGGGAGAATACAAGGTTAAAATTACCTTCTGCTGTGTGATATAAACCTTAACTCTCAACAGTCTCCCAGGTACATACATATAGTTGTGCAGGCCCTAACATAAAAACTAAGGGAAGATGATAGCAGTATGCATGGGTACACGTTAAAATGTATAAAGAAAGCATATAAATAAATAAAATTAAAAAGCCAAATATTTTAAACTTTGTTTCCCTGTTCTACGGCATGTGTGAACAACACTGATTAGGAAGTGGAATGACTCACAAAGATATTTGGCTTCAATTACACGAGGTTGTCAATGCTGAAATAGTGCTCTGCACTATAAAACAGTGCTCTGCAAATTAGGGCTAGAAAATGGCTCCTCTTATTTGAAAGATACAGAAAATCATTTTAGGTAATATCTATTTCAGTGATTTAAATACACTTTAACATTTCAAACCAGCTTTTAAAGTTTTGTTATAAGAGCTTCTGCACTGAGAATCAGATTTCCAAAACACGTTCCCCTTTTTCTAGTCTTAGAAGAACTTGAGGCACAGTTAATATTACTGCTGTGTTTAAATTCATGATTTGTGACCACAGTCAAATATTTACATGTTTAACTAAAATGAAGCAAATCCGTAACATTGCATGCACCCAAGTATAATGCTGATAAAAGTTACAAAATCATGCCCAAAATTTAGATTAGTTCCTCACCCTACAGGGTTTCATTTACAAATGATTTTAAACATATTTCTCCTGATAATTATATTGGTTAAAGAAAACTTCTGTACCACAACATTTAAATTACAATGCACTGCTACATCCACAATGTTCATTTTATACACTGACACACACAAAATTAAGGCATATCTGTTGTACTTACTAAATGCAGCCACGGGGGGAAAAAAAAAAAAATCTGCATTTTCCACTTTGGAGTATTTAAATTGCAATTTTCCTTTTCCTGTGTTCTCTCACCTATTCTCACATCTATTCTAATTATCACCTAACATCATAATAAACTATGGTGAAAGTAAGCTTCAGACTTATTCAGACAAATTCATATCCAAACCCCAGTAGCTGATACAATGCTGTAGCAAAACTCCCAAGCCATCATTCTTAGCTGACTGTAAAACACATTACACTACACAGTGGTTACAACCTAGTACTACAAGAACTATTTAAAGGAAGATATCAAGTAGGTAAGGAAACAGGAAGGAAGCAAAGATCAAGAGGAGATTTAACAGCAACTCTATTTCCTTGCTCTGATTTTGAAATAATAAACATTTTAAATTATCATACCATTAAAAAAGAGGAATCTCTACTGCTACATTTTTTTCCTAGGATTTTACAATCAACACCAACAATCGCACAACTACAAACTGATATTAACACAACTAAGCAAAGCACGCGTTTTATTCTCCTCCATTCCAAAGTATGCGGGTACACAATAAATGACAGACGTAGGTGAAATGAAACACAAGTCTGGTTCTTTAAGTGTTCAGTGTTATAACCAGTGTTTCTAGGTATATGGTCTAACAGAGGTGGGGGAGGTCTAAGAGAATATGCTACACGGAAAAATAGTTTGCTGGCCAAGTTCAGAGTTCAGCTGGCTGTCTTTGCAATTTTTAGGATTGAATATGTGAGTCAAGTACTCCTAAAAACTTAAGTCAACAGTGTAGGAGCGGCCATCCCACTATTGCAGAGAAATCATGCCAGTCTATTGTTCAAATCTGAACCGTCTGTCATAGTCTGTCTCTCCGCAGACTCTTGGAAACAGCCAGTCCTTGACAGACAGTTGATCTCTCTCCTCTCACCAAGCACTAGGGCTAAAAAATAGCTACTATGGGACTTACACACACACAGATTCAGCAGCAGAGCTACAAACAACCACACGACCCGTTTTTCAGACATGGTGTTTACCCCTTCTGTAAATAAGTTGAAGGCTATCAAATGCTTACGTTGAAATTTGACTCAACAAAAATCCTTCAATGGAGATAAATAGTTCAGAGAGATCGGTGTTTTTTTTTAATACGAAGCTTTTTGTAGGAGCCTGATTCAAATCTGTCGGGATTAATAATGTCCAAAAGTTATTACCCCAGAGCTGACTGCGAGTCTGTATGGAATCGCTTTCTGATCTCAGAAGTCACTCCTCCTGCTAAGGGTCATGGCTTATTCGAAGGCCAAGCAGGGAGGCATCTGACACAGCAAGCCAGAAGACAACTAATTTCTATGACCTCTGGGTTTTGCCAATACATATCTTCTCCAGATTTAAGAAGAAATGGAGACACTCTGGCTTTATATTATCCTATGTGTAAGGTGTTTGGACACAGTAACTTATTTTCCACCTTGAACTGAATCACAATTTCATCCTATGCGGATTGAGAAGAATTTACATTGCTTCTTGTGCCTTTACATACGACCGTATTTGCAGTATTGTCTTCCTGTTACAAAGTAATTTAACAGCTGTACTGTGGCAATTTCTCCTACTAAACAAAATGAGAGTTCTACATCACGATGACCAGCAAAATATAAAGACAAAAAAATTCCAAGTGCAAAAGATAAGCGATTCAGTTCTGGAAAATAAAATTTCATCTGCTATAGACGCTACTCTTATGCACAAACCTTTTAAAATGCCAAGTTTGCGATTACTTGGCCATGAAATAAAAAAGAAGTTTACAACTATAAATTTCATTCTCATTATAAAGAGGTGAATCATCAACTCATGAGTACAATTTACAGACCAATATAAGATGCACATGAAAACAAAATTGAACTTCCCCGAAGTAATCTGTATCATAGTCCCCAAATGAATGTATACAGAATTATCGGGTCTCTTGCATGCAATGGTGTTTTAATTGTATAGCTACACTTTTAAAGAGGTTTAACAACTTCTGCATATTTCCTCTTACTAGTTGTCTTCGTTTAAGCATTTTAGGGTTAAAGGAAATAACCATTAAAGGTACTGATCAGCTACAGAAGTATTGCACTTTTTCTTTCTTCAATCATTCTTTCCAACATATTTTCCCTGAAAGCTTGACACAAATGGGAAATGGTTAGCGACCTGCTGCACCAC
>NW_009195062.1:0-347 GCF_000690835.1 Fulmarus glacialis | reverse complement strand
CGGCACAGGGCTGGTGTAGCCGAGACAGCACTGGAGGATCCAGATCCAAACCCAGCCCACACCTCCCCCACCGCCGCAGCCTTTGCATCCCGGATGATTAAATCCCATTTGCATGCAGTGATTCACCCCCAGATCTGTCCCGCAGGCGCAGAGCCCGGCACAGGGCTGGTGTAGCCGAGACAGCACTGGAGGATCCAGATCCAAACCCAGCCCACACCTCCCCCACCGCCGCAGCCTTTGCATCCCGGATGATTAAATCCCATTTGCATGCAGTGATTCACCCCCAGATCTGTCCCGCAGGCGCAGAGCCGAGCGGCAGCAACGGAGAACGGCCGGCAGACCCCACG
>NW_009195061.1:0-14979 GCF_000690835.1 Fulmarus glacialis | reverse complement strand
TTGTTGTCTCTGACGACAGTGGCCAGGTTAAATGGAATAGTGTATCTTCATTTAGAGTTAATTGAAAACACAAGGAAGCTGCACCCATTTACATAAAATAGGATTCTGATCCAATGTGCCAATGCTGACATTGACTCTAACTACATTCCTCTACTAATGTTGCACTCAAACCCCAATGAATTCCTGCTTACCTACTTCTCTTAATACAGAACAAAGGAAAGATGCTCCAGAGGCACAAGGTGAGTTACGTGATAATTGGCAGGGAGTATAACACAATCGATCAACTTCCCAACACAAACACTGGGGTATTTCAGTCTTTTCTTGCACTGGTGACAGACACCACCTTTCCCCCATCATGTGCTTATGTATAGTCTTGATTCCTCAGTGTATCCCTAGAATCCTCCTTGTGCAGGCATACAGCCATCACAGTCTCCATTAAACCTTCCCCTGAAGGAATTATTTAGCTCCTAGTCACAAACCTGCCTGTGTCTATTCTCTGAACAGAACTACCAACTCTTATAAGTTACATCAAGAGACTCTCTGCATGTAATGAAAATCACATTTAAAAAAGCAGTATGGCCCTCATAAACAGCTATACAACCATGATCCACATATCCACCGCACTTAGTTCACATTTCATGAGGAAACATCTCATGAAAACTGTGATATGCAGAATATCAGTGAGTATATGAGAATACAAACAAGATCAATATAAATTCTGTATTTTGTTCCTACTTGAGAAATACTTGATTATAAGTACTCCTTTTGTCCAGCTCACAAAACAAATATAACAGAGTTTAGATATGCTCTGACAATTTTGAAACTTTTGTCCTAGAAGAAGTAATGGAGTTGGATAAAACCGCATACCTTCTCTGACAATAAAGAACTGTAAATTGTCAGTTTATAGACTGTAGACTTTGAGTGTATACTAGTAAAAGGACTTGTCCAGAAAGCAGTTAACAACAACAATCTTAGCAAAATGTGATGACAAGATTCTGTTTAGTGACCCAAATGCCTTCTTTCTCTTTAGTAATTGAAAGCCAAAATGAGAGAATTAAAGAACATTTAATTGACTGTAAGTTTCACCAAGGATTTATCGTGTAAAGATCCACATATACAGCCCCTTTCCAAATAGGAAAGTTTATGAGAGTTCAAAAAGTGATCAGCAAAATTCAAAATCAGCAAAAAAAAAGGAAAAATTTACTACGAGTACTTGAGTGCAAAAGACATTACCTCAGACTTGGTAAACTCTAGTCACAAATTGTTGGTAAGCTGCGTTTTAGGGAAGTTTTACTGTGTCAGAACATTTGCCCTATTCTTACCTCTTTCCTGTGCATCTCTTTGGGCTATTGCTGGAGACAAGGTACGAGGTGAGTTTGACTGCAAGAGCTATTCTGTATCTTCAGCCAGAGAGAGTTTTCCAACAGCCTTAAATGCATTCTGATCCAGGTTCATAGCCATAATCTCAAATAGAGCTTTTCACTCCCCACTAGATTAGCCATGTATTCAGGGCATACAGAGAAACCCAAGCACTGAGACGTAAGACTCACCTGTGCATTCATGTTGTAGTCCTTTCCCATAGTATCCTTTTTCACAGATGCACTCGAACTGGCCAGTGTGAGTGCCGCATTTACAGCTTGCCATGATGTCGCAGCAGTTTTCATTTGCCTCACAGAGATATGAACAATGCGATATATCTTCTTGGATATAGCTGCCAGAGGGTAGGTCTGAAATAGTATCAATTTATTAACAAAAAATCCTACCAAAAGTCCCCCCACAGCCTCACATTACGACATTAGTGAAATGTTACTTAAAAATCCTAGGTTCTAGTTCTAAGCAGTAGCGATGGCAGCACGAAGCAGAGCCTTGCTACACTCAAAATGTAAAAAAACATTGGTGTTCTTACTCTGGAAAAAGGCTCACTGAAATGCATGGTGCAAAGATCCTCAAATTTTCTCACTCGGCTTCATTTGCATCTAACATTGCCAGAATGCAGTCTCACTCCCAACAGAAGCTGCTGAGACAGCTTTTCCTGGCTTTGGTGGATGCCATCTTTGGCATCAGGAGAGCATTTGGTCACGGCATGTATAAGCAGTTGGTCATATTAAAAAAAAAAATCTTTCCTTTGGCACATTCACATAGACCAATTAAACCTTACCTGGAACAAACAGAATGGCAGTAAAGCACCCTACTTATGTAAAAGTAGCATGCTTTTAAAACTTAAATGTAGCAAATAAATGCTAATGGCTAGTCTGATCCATGTTCTAAGCCTCAATCAAGCAGCGCTGGCTTACAACGAAGGTCTAGTCATGTGTTCTCACTTGCTAGTCTAAACTTATTCTGTTCTTCAGGAAGAACATTTTTTTTTTAATACAGCAGATTAAAAAAGGATAAAACCATAGTCCAACTCTTTTTCCACCCCTTGCTCTTTCCAGTTTTACTGAATGTATAAGTTCATAAACATAAATCATATTTACCCTTATAGACAGAGATCTAAATCAGTTCTGAACAGGCTAGCTTTTGCTGCTGCGTAAAATACCAACAGGTATTAAGGCTAGTCCTAAGGTGTGTAGTAGGTTTGGACAACCATGTATCTGACTACAAGGTTCATCTATTCAAGCAAAAGTTACACTGGGCCAAGACCAAAGCATGTTCTTCGTGGATAAAATGAAGAGTTGAATGGAGGTAAGTATGTATATACCAAGGAGGAGAATTTGGCTCACATTTTGTGGATGATGAGTTAGTCAAGCAAACAGTTTATCCTTTTACCTGAGGAATGAACACCTCTGCTAGAAAATAAGAGGAAAAATAAAAAAAAAACACCAAGGAATCAACACTACATGAAATGTAATTACAAGACAGTACTGGAGATCCTTCTATTCAGACCTCTCTGCTCTCTGTAGACTTCTGAGGTTAGTACATTAATACCTTCATGAAGAGCCCTGCGTGCCAGAGCTTCAAACTCAGTAAAACTGTGAAGAAGGTAGCAGTGATCTTCTTTTGGATGGGATGCCATGTCATTCAGTTCTCGGATATTCCCCTGCCATATCCCAAAGGTGAAGATCTCCACTCCAAATTCACGCAAGGATGCTGCAATGGGTCTTGGGTCTCCCCCATTGGAATATCCATCAGTAATGAGAAATATCACCTTGGTGGCATTTCCACGGGCATGACGTAATATTTGCTGGAAGAGAAAATGAAATTGCACTTCTCAGCAAAGGGTTAGCAGCGGTTGATCTGCACACTACTTCCTCCACGATGTGGCTCCTTCTATTTGATAATACAGCTAGATTAAGTCCTTGCAAGACCACTCACTATAACGAAGATCAATCACTTGCAAGTAGAGCCTGTGGTTAGACAAGGCCAACTACTGAGTCACACTTCAGATGGTCACAGTCTGCACAATCACAGAAATCATGACATGATCTGAAATGAGACACTTTTCACACTGACTGATAAAGTCACCCAAGCGTCAGACAGCAATGATCCTGACCAGTCCTTTAGCAACTTTGTTCAGCCTGCAGTTTGAATAGGTAATACAAACATTGAAAATCTACTGCAAGACCCATAGGACCAAAGTTCAGATGCTGCCAACTGTCTCAGTGCCATGGGAGTGATGCGGATGCCTATCAGCTGCCAGTTTTGTCCATGTTGCTTTTCCATTCAGCACATGACTGCCATTCGGTTCCAAATTTGCTTGAACCAGTCAGGTAGGTGGAAATTCACCAAATCCCACCATGAAAATGTGCTGCAAATGTGCTGCAAATGGTGGCACACCCACTCTCATTACCATGGCTTTCAATATGTAATTTATGGACAAATCCTCCACAGTTTGTAAGGAGTACCTAAGAACAGAAAGTATTTTATTAGTGATTATTTTGCTCAAAAAAATCCACAGATCTATCAGAAAACCCGTAGGGACTGACAGATCAATGAAAGGTGAAGAATCAGTCAAAACCACAGATAAAAATGGTGAACTCTCACACACAGTATCAACTTCTTATATGAGGAATCTATGAGCAGTTAAAGCTTCCACTGTGATAATCTGGCCACAGGCCTGCATATTTTGTATTTCCACATGTTCCTTCCCATCTTTCCTCTATCATTTCCTTGTCTAAAAGGTGAAATCTACTGAACTTCTGGAAAACAAAATATCAGCTGTGCCATTCTCCATTCTCTTCCCATACAAGGCAGATGGAAAAGAGTTATTTAACCAGTAAGCCCACAAGAAATTTAATAGTGTATGCATAGACAGAGAACATGCCACAGAGCACGTACACACATGTGCATAAGTATGAAGGAAAACGTAGTGAGCCAGAAGAGATTCTGTCAGGAAAAGTATCTGAAAAAAAGAAGCATCTCAGACACTCTGATGTGCAATGCAAAAATATAGCTGTGCCCAATGAGGCTTCATAAGCCTCTCTCTACGAAGGGAAGTTGAACAGGTTTTAGAAACAGACAAGAACATGGCATTAGTTAGAAACAAATTCCTACTCATTGCCAGGCTAGTAAATTATAAATAAAAAGCAAAGAATTTGGGTACATCTCCTATTAAACAAGCTTCAAAAGAGCAACCATATACAGGGTGACTTGCTTCCTTAAATGGACCCTCAGCACACCTCCTACAGTCAGCTACTGAATCTTCGCTACCAGCACAACTAAACTAGGAAGCTGGAACCTGGAAAAATAAGCAGTCCTCAAAACTGTAATCTTATGCATCGAAAACAAAACCCAAAGCGTGACAACAATAATTTCCTACGGCATCATGCATTCAAGGATTGAATGTCAAGTCAGAGACAATAGTTAAGAAGTTTAACCAGGTAATCAGTTGAAGAAAGAGAAACAAGTGACTAAAAGAACAGTCAGTTTTCTTTATTGTGTGCAAACTGCTTGCTCCTAAGAGATTAAAATCCTTCCAGCTGTATCTCCCACCATGGCCACTGCTCTTCTGTTCGGGATACGTTTTTGTCTTTCTTGCAAGTCTGAGGTAACAAATATGATCTAACATATTTTAATGTCAACTTATGCTTTGATCCACTAAATTATAAGGCCCACTTCTGATTTATTGTTAGTGTCCTCCCAACAAGCATTTGGATTGTTGGGTATTTTAACTGCAGTATAGCATTCCCCATTTGTCCCTGTTGAATTGTGCTTTTCTCCATTACAACAGTTTGGCAAGATCACTTTAGCCTGTCCGTCATGGCCTCAAAAACTGGGCCGTAGTCCCTTCCACCCTGCTGCCTACAGATTTAAGGATCGTTCCTTCTAATACTTCACACAAAACATTTGTGACAATACTTAGTAGTGCCCACAGATTCCTGCCCCTTTCATCCTTCCAGTCTGACAGTGCACTAGTGCTATTTACTCTCTGAGTATGTTTGTTCTTGGACGACAGGCAGAGCACCTGCAACAATGTGGTGTTGATGTGCTATGGATTAGAAACCACCCTACAGAGTTACCACTCTCAGCCACAGTCTGACAGAGTGTGAATAAATACGGGACCACCACCAATCTCCTCTCGGTTGCCAGGTGCTGTCTGTGGCCCTAAAGCAGGGGATTGTGAAGGTGTACGTTCTCCTTCCTCTGTGAACTTATGTAGAAGGAATTAGATGCAGACTTTCAACTTGGTAGCATGCAAATTACTACCGTGTTTATTTCAATAATAGATTGTACCATGCTACAATCAATACAACAGACCACATTTGACAGACCTTTCATTGTATGATGAGTAGCAAATGTATTTAAGCCACCCTTAACAAACGCAAATTCCAAAACCAGAGATGAACTGAGTTGAGTGGTTTTATTACAAAATCTTAAAGTAAGACTTATAAATTAATATTGTCTGGCTTTCAGCTCAATCAAAAGCTTACAAGTTAGGCTAGTCCAAAGAATCTGCAGAGATTTTATAACCTTTCTCAGTAATCCAGGCCACGTTTCAGGACAATTTGATTTTGCTTTGGCAATTCATTGATTTCAGGTAGATACTAGACAAAAACAAGCACACACAATAAATCAAAGCACAGACCATTGGCACCATGGTCTGAAACACTGCCAAGCAATATGTTGCTGTTCGGCCTTATTTCATTACTACTTGTATGTAAAACCCAAAGGGAGTGAAATCAAATTCTCTTGCAAACACAAATATCCTTCACAAACCAAACCTATTGTTCCTCATGTTGCTTAAGCCATAAGTGGAAACCCAGAATGAAGTGAAAAACCAGAATGAAGTGGAAAACTAGAATGAAAAGAATCAGGAGGATAAAGACAAGGCAAAAGACAATATATGAAGACAAATAGTAGGAAAAAAATACAAATGCCTCATTTCAAAATGCATTCTGAAATGGATGCTCTAAGACAAGTGGCATTGCAGGCAGAAAGAGTAGAGCTATTTATGATTAACATATAATTAACATCTTCAGCGTTATCTGCTATTTTAAAATAGAATGTAAGCAACTTAAACTTCTATCCAACGTAAGTATTCAGGCTGAAATTTTCCATTCAGGATGTTTGCCTCAAGCTATTTCAGTGAAAATGGCTTTTACTTCGAAAAACAAGATGAGGAAAAACATATGTTCCACCCATACTTATTTGTTTTTTGCAACCATAGCATCTCTGAGCTTTGCAGAAGGAACTTCCAATCTGCAAATCACATTTAAAATAAAGGTGGAAAAATAGGCCCCAAATACATCCAAGTTGTGGAACTCGTGTAACTGAGGAAGAAACCACAACTTGCACAGGGTTAAGAGACATAATGGAGAATGCCAGTGTAATTCTCTGAAGATCCCACCTGCACGCAGCTTGCAGAATATGATTTCAACTCGTGATTATGTCATAACATGTACAAAAGGGGGAACAAAGCTTAATTCTGGCAGGATTTGGCTTTGCAATTTCAATAATATCCTTTCAGCACTGTTTCCCTCTGTGCGTAGCACAAAGCTGCACAAACTTTGCAGATAAAGGTAGTGGACAGCATTACACGTTGCCCTAGTTTTTCAGCAAGTGATACTCATAATAGGTAGCAATCAAACTTCTGTATTTTCCCTAAATACAGGGACATGTCTGCATGGCCAATGACAAACTAGCTTGACCCCTAGTAGTCTAGCCAGGACAACACAGATCTCAGAAAGGACTATTTAATTCTGACTAGTAAATTAGCAGGGATCTCTGCTTTACAAAACCAGAGGGCCACCAATGCCCTCCGAAACTGCTGTGCGGAGTACACAAACCCTCCATGCCTTTCCGTGCGATCAAAAAAGGTTCCCTGGCTGTAGGTCCCATGAACAATAGCTTACCAAGCCCTCTTAAAAAATGTGGGTCATTGGTTAGAGTAAGTGGGAAGCATCAGGAAAAGACCATTTTGGAGGGCAAATATCCCTTAGCTACACGACCCTGAGATAAGGCAAGCAGCCAACAGCTTTTCTGTCCTCTGTATCTGAAAGGGCAACCTCCTCTTTGGGGCAGCACTTCTGTCACACACAGACACAAATTGAGCTCACAGGTAAAAGAGCACGAAGCTGTCTTCCTGCTACCTGACGGACTCAAATATTCAGGCACCAGTGGATCTGAGTAGAGAAACAGACAGACGAACAGACAGGATTGCTACATAATGCCCCTAGAAATCAAAACAAAACAAAGCCACTGAACAGCTTGGCCCTCATGTGTTGCAGCTGTAACTCTAGACACAGAATCCCTGCTGTATAACACCAGAGGAAAAGAACAGGAGAGAAAGAAATATTCAACATTTGAGGAGGGAAAACAAAAGAGACATAAGTCTATTTTTACATCATCTGTATCTGTCTGGTGGTCCAGTTAGTGTTTTGCTTCTTTCTGTGAAAGCACAGTGACATAAGGGACAGGCCACCATCCAGACCTGCTGACAATCCAAGTTTGCATATCTTCTCTCCAATATTTGTGTGGTATTTCACATCATTTTTGTTTCCTTTAACCCTGATCACATTCCTCTATTCCGAGACACCTCTCTCCTTCCCTCTTCAGAAAGTTGTTTTGAAAGCCATTTTTCTCCCAACAGAAATTTCATGTATTTTAAAATGTCTCTTTACTTATTGCCTAAACTTGTAAGCACACACAGAGGTGGTTCCATGTATTTAACCAGTCCCCATCAACTTCGTGGACAGTATCTACATAAAGATGACTTTTTTTCATTACATGAAATTTTCATAAATTTCACGGTCTTCAATAAATAAAGCTTAAAAGCCCACTAAACAGTACTCGGAAGTTAAAAGGATCCTGAGGACCTGTTTCTTCGGTATGAATATCCACATCTGCTTCTGATTTTACCATCAAATGAAACTAAGCACCAGCCATAACTCAAAATAAGGTGCTGAATGACCTGTTTAATTGAGAACACAGCCCATTTGATCACTACTATAAATTAATAATAAGGGGTAAGTACAAACAAAACAAAACAATTAATGCTCCTGATGATTGCAAAGAAATGCATGGGGCCACTAGAAACACCTCATTGTTGATCGTTTTAGTACCTATTTTCTTGTCTACACTTCCTTCACAGGAATGATAGATCAGTCAGTTTCAGTAATCCTTCCAGATCTTAAATAAAACATTCTTTTCACATTAGCAAAAAGTTGTTACCATCTGTATTGTATTCAGTCTCTGTTTAGTGTGTACAAATATCTGGCAGACTCACCATTTTTTTTGTGCCAGTAACAGTCCTTAGAATTAATAAGTGAAGTCTTGTGCAACAAAAAAGTTGTTGTACAAAATCCTCCTCTAGAATTTCACTACTGTAAGGCAAAATTAAATCCTATCAATACAGTCACAAAACCAGCTAAACCTCTAACTCCTGTGTTTTTAGTATTAACATGAAGTTTGTAATACAAAATCAGGGGATGAGTAGCACCGAAGACCAAAGACTTCTTCAGCCATCTGACAGCCACAGCAATGATGTCATCACAGGTTCTTTGTTACTGCCTCGATTATATGTTCTGCATCTAAACCGTAAACATTTGATCTTGGGCTTGATCTCTGTCCTTAGTCAGTGTTTTGCTTTTAAAGAAGATTTTGACGGTACAGAATTGGCTATTAATATATCTGTCTGGCAAACAAAGTGAAATGGGTTAATTTGTCTAACTTTACAAACTAAGCCTTAAATAACATCAGACAGCCCCAGGATCCTTGCCAAGGAGAAGCTTGCCTTAAAAGGTTTAAGTTGGAACCTAGCTTTCAAAATAACATTATCCAAGCACTCATCACAAAAATTATACTGCTCCTTGTATACCTTGTAGGGAATACACTACCTAAGGGCTACAAAGGGAATGTTGTTTGTTATATGTTGGGAAGAACCATCACTGTACCTCAGAAGCGAAACAGAAAGCCCTCTATTAAAGAGCCATTCAGCTCTGCTGTACCAGTAGACCACTTACACTGAATTTGTTTTCACCCTAGGAATTACATAAAACCTACACACCATGGGATGAGTTCTGAATAGAACGAGATGATTCTTTTTCCCAGAGGATCACTTGTTCACCGTAAAAGAAATAATTCCCATTTTATAATATTACAGAATTAATATAACTATATATAACACAACATAATCACTACTAACTTTATATTAAAATGAATAAATTATACTTTATTATAAAAAACACTGCATAGATTTGACCTATGTATTTAGCAGAATATTAAAACCATATGTCTTAATTTCTCACGGATGGCTTCGGAAGCGGATCTGCATGTCATTCACAAAGGGAAATGGCAATGCTAAATTTTTTTGCGAAGCTCACCCTTTGTTTCAAGGTTCCTTTGCTTTCATCCTTCCTGCAGGTAAAAAAGTCCAAATCTGGCAGGAAATTTTATGTAAATAAATATTCTGGAAAGAAAAAAAAAAAATCAGTACTGGAATCAACCCTAGCTTCTGGTCGTGTTGAGGCATCTTATCACTGAATCCTGAGCAATCCTGAGGAAGTTGGTCATCTCACAAGACCAAGGCAAAGCTAGGGGGTGACAAATACTATTCCCCTTAATCATGATACAAATATTGTTACTCCTCTACATAAAAGAGCTGGCTATACCTCCGCTGCCCCCTCTCTAAAACAGCAAGTTCTGATTTCACCACCTTTTCTTCTCGTCACTGAACAGCGCTACTTTCACTGCTCCACTCAAATAAATCTTATCCCCTCTTTAGCTTTCATTGCCCTTTTCAGGAGAGGAACTAAAAGATATTCCACAGTTAAGAGGGTTTGGTTTCCAAATTGTTACCTTTCACCACTTTCTTCTGCACTGCTACACAAGCTCTAGAGAATGATCTGTTACCTATACAGAAGAAATTAACTAATACAAAAGCTTTCCTTGAATATTGCCTAGCAGGAACTGCACTCATAAGTCAGGGAAAAGATATATCTATAGGATTAATCTGGATATTTAACTAGTGCTACAAGTAATAGGCTGTTGAAGATAACAACTGAAAAGAAATTTAAAAAAAAAGAAAAAAAAGGTTATTTAAAATACAGTGATTTCATGCTGGTCTATTCTTGTATTACTTGTATTGTATTTTCATTTCAATTAAATAATCTACCAATTATTTTCTCATGATTAATTTATGCAACAATGGGTGGGTCATCAAAATCATGTCCTTAATTTATGCATGTATCTTTTCATTTTTCCTATCCTTCTCATCCCTTCTATCTTCAATCTTAATCTTTTCTTTCCACAGTGTTACCCTCTCTGCACGTAGTCATCTTCCATTTGTCTTTTATCCTTTTCCAACTTACATGTGTTTTTTACATAATTGAGAATGAACTTTCCAATCTCTTGTCAATAACAAAGTGCAAGAATCCTAACTAAATTTTTTTTTTTTTTGCTTAGCCACAACACTTACCTTCCAGACATCTCTAGAGTAACTGGCAGGTATGACCTAAGTAAGTCCCACAACTTGGATCTGGATCAAAGCAAACAGGTAAAAAAGCCAGGCGTGCTCATGGCCAGGAAATAGAGGGACATGTCATCTGAGAAAAGACCGACAGATCTAGTATTGTTCAGCCTGGAGAAAAGGCGGCTTGAGGTCCTCTTATCCATGTATATAAATACTTAATGAAGGGGAGAGTAAAGAAGATGGATCCAGACTCTTCTAGTTGGTAGCATGAAGCAAGAGGCACAAATACAGAGGAAGCAATATTTTTACTAAAAGAGTGATCAACCATTGAAACAGGTTTCCCAGAGAGGTTGTGGGATCTCCATCCCTGAAGATACTCAAAACCCAACCGCACACAGTCCTAAGCAACCTGATCTTGTAGACCCCACTTTGAGCAGGGCAGTTGGACTAGATGGTCTCCAAGGGTCCCTTCCAACCACAACAATTCAGTGATTCTGTGGTTTTGCGATATGAGAGGAACATATTTGACTTCCAGTTACTAGCATTTATTATTAACCTGACCTTTTTCCCTCTTTGCACAGCATGGATTCTGCCTGTAATGCCTGTGTACATTTTCAACTCTTCAAGTACCATTGCATAGTTTAAAAGTGCCATTTCATATATTTTGTACAGTTTAAAAAATGAGTAAACCATTCTTACCTCAAAGAGCAAAGCTATGCACTTCAAGTCTAAGACAATCATCTTCACATTGCATAAAGACTGTTTCTTCCCTCCACCATCCAAAAAAAAAATCCAAACCCAAAACCATCACTGCCTTTGCCATCACGGGAGCTACTACATAGAATTTTGACTTACACACTTGTTTCACACAAGTGCTAGGACTGTTGGATCCGGTGACTTGAAATTGGGTGGCTTGCAGTTTTGAGCTCTGAATTAGAACAAACAGAATGCACCTTGTTTCCAGGAAACAACTAAAATACATATCCTTCATCTTCTATAATTCTGAGGTCTTCCAAACGGGACATTAAAAGACAAGGCATGTTATGTACCTAGCAATTTCCTCAGCTCTTGGTGCTGTACAACCTTTTAACAAGTTTATCAGGACTTTGAAAAGTTGCTAGAGGCTTTATATGCTGCTATGCTGTGTGATGTATTCAAAATACCATCTTACTGAAACAGGTTGCCCAGAGAGGTGGTAGATGCCCCGCCCCTGGAAACATTCAAGGTCAGGTTGGACAGGGTTCTGAGCAACCTGATCTAGTTGAAGATGTCCCTGCCCATGGCAGGGGGGTTGGACTAGATGACCTTTAAAGGTCCCTTCCAATCCAAGCTATTCTATGATTCTATGATCTCAGTTTGATTTGAAAAACGAAAAATCCTAGCTTGCTTTGTGTGTGAGCAATTTCCATCATTAATATAACCAAGATGTTACTTGATTTCTCTAGTACTGCTCTGGTCTTTTGCTAGTAATAAAAAAGGAATTCAAAAATATTTTACTGAATACGTAATTAATCTTCATGTATTTTCAGACCAAGTATTCACACCACTATTGACTAGTGCATCTGCCAAATATTTGTTTCTTTTGTGTTTGTTTTAAACATTCATTAATTTTAAAAAGCAGGGAAAAAAGCCAAATAGAATAATTAATTCCAAAAGGACAAACACAATTCATGACCCCATCTACTGCCAGCTGTCACTGCTCAATTATCTTCTGAATATCTTCTTTTGCTTCAGGACTGTTAGAATAGAGCAACATGAACACAGAGTTATCACTGATAAGAGCTGTCCCAGCCCAACTGGGTGTGGGGAAGTGTTTGGGAGAGAAACAGGACAGACAATTGGACTCCCTGCTTCACTGTTTATACTGCATATGCTCAGCAGAGCACCACAGCTCTGAATGCTAAAGCTTTTTGCAGGCTGCCTGTCAGATTCAAGGAGGTTCTTCATCTTCCTGGCTGAGGTTAACAGAGAGTCCCTGAACCAGACGAACGTCACAATTTTTAACAGGAGCTTTTGTTCTGAATTGTGTTAACATCATAGAGAAGTAAGTAGGCTCAACGATCAGAACAGGGTCCTGGTCATCCAAAGAGCCTACTGTTGCTAAAGGCAATAGTGCTTTTAATTTCTGCACCTAGGACAGTCAGAAAATTCTGAGCACTACAAACGTTCTGTCTCACCTGCAAAATCTAACTTTCAAACTCCAGTAACGAGTGGAACTGGAGGACAAAGGCTAAAAATGTGTCACAGAACATGCAAAATACCTTACATACAGAATATTAATGCTGAGGTTCGTGTCAGGAAATACTGCTAAATATGATGTATTTTGCTGGAAAGGCCTCTTGTAAGTCTAGGAAATGAATTAAAAATAAAACAATTTCTTTTGTCCTGACTTCTTCAAAATTTTAATGCCTGGTATTTATCTCCTACTGTCGGAACAAATCGCTCAGTAGCTTTTCTGGTTTGTCTTTGTATCTCTGGAGCAAAGCACACGGTAAGACTGATTCCTCTGTGAACGTGCTAACTCTAAAAGACTGGGGATCTGAAGGTACTTACTGTCAGACCCCTCCAGCAAAGGCTCTGAGACAAGAGGACAAAAAATCGTTTTCTCAGGAAAAGTAATCTCTATTCCTGAAAAATTTATGAAAATATAATCCAGATACCATAGTGATGAAAGATTTCACTCATTGTGCTGTTAGTTCTGCTACTGTATCAGCGAGATTTGTGTTAATTCCTGCAGCAATGCCTCATGTTTCTCACCCTTCCTCTGCCTCTGTATATTACACTGGGAAATGGCTAAAGACTTTGTGATACTATACTGTAAATAAAGACTGTGCCTTCTAAGGGACGCCTGTCTTGGCAGATACGCAACACAGTGGATGCTGGCACAGCTCTCTCTCTTTGCATCCCCAAACCTCCTCTCCTCCTTACTTCACACATGGCTGGCTGACAGAACACAGGTCAGGGAGGCTGCTGTACACTGTGCAGTGCAGATACCTTCAGGCAGACGCATGATCTCAGCTCTCAGAGCTAGAAGTTATGAAAATGTCAGATGTGCTCTAATGATATGACCTTGTAAGGCTTAGGATTAGCCCAGCTTCCTGCAGCCCAGGGAAACAGGCTGAGATAGGTACATGATGGCAACACAAGGAACAACTACCCAGTAGAATGAGTTTCCTTGCTGTCTCTCCAGCAATGAGAGACACAGAACACCCTTCTTTGTGCTGAAAGGACTATGTTCTCCTATGGTTGCCCCCTTTTCTCCAGAAAGTTATAGTTCTTTGTGCTTGTCTTTTTATGCTTAGCACATTAACAACAGCTCGAGAACATCAACAAGGCTAAAATACATTACCACTGGTGGGATGGATCAAAATGAAAGGGCCTTTCATACAAATGAAAAGCAGACTTCAGATGACTAATTCCCAAAACTTCAGTAAAATCCACGCCATTACTAAAATATATTGGCCATTTGCACAGTTCCTTGGGATCTCTCTTGAACGCTGTAACAGTCTCTCTGCTTCTGAAAGCCCACAATGCACACGTGGCATTCAAAGCAGATGGGAAAGTCAGAAAATGCCAGCTCATCACTATATCCTACACAGCATCACCAACAGGTATTCTTTACAGGTGGAAGTCATAAAGCACTCTGTGCACTTATGCAAGTTATAGTGATCAAACAGTACACCCATTATTAGTGGATGAGGGAAAGACTGTAGATATGGTCTACCTAGACTTCAGTAAAGCCTTTGACACTGTCTCCTACAGCATTCTCCCAGAGAAGCTGGCGGCTCACACCTTAGACAGGTACACTCTTCGCTGGGTAAAACACTGGCTGGACGGCCGAGCCCAGAGAGTTGTGGTGAACGGAGTTAAATCCAGTTGGTCACGAGCGGTGTTCCCCAGGGCTCAGTTTTGGGGCCGGTCTTCTTCAATATCTTTATCAACGATCTGGATGAGGGGATCGAGTGCTCCCTCAGTAAGTTTGCAGACGACACCAAGTTGGGTGGGAGTGTTGATCTGCTCGAGGGTAGGAAGGCTCTGCAGAGCGACCTGGACAGGCTGGATCCATGGGCTGAGGCAACTGTACGAGGTTCAACAAGACCCAGTGCCGGGTCCAGCACTTGGGCCACAAC
>NW_009195060.1:11721-51132 GCF_000690835.1 Fulmarus glacialis | reverse complement strand
GCCTGAGGCTCCCGCCTGCTGGGGCCAGCTCTGCAGTGAGGGACCAGGGGAGAGTACTGGCGTTTGAACAGACTAGCTAGTTTGAGGGAAAAATTTCATCTGTGCTTTATGTAATACAATTGTTATTTCACCTACTAATAAAAGAACGGCCCCCAGAAGAAAGGTGAGTGAAGATACTGCCCCCAAATGTGCATGATCTATGCTGGAACATGGCAATGAGTCAGCTGTGAGACGCACGGTCATTATGCACATATGTGGCTCTAAACATGCATGTGCTTCTCTTTCATCCCCACTCCTATTATTGTAGCAGCATTAGCTTAGCTCTTAAAACCAGCTTTTTTGATTAAACATTTTTCCAGCTGTTAAAAACAATACTTTTCAAAGAAATTTCATTTTTAAATGTTTTCTTTCTTTCTTTTTCTCTCTTTTTCTTCTTTCTTTCTCTCTTTTTCTTCTTTCTTTCTTTCTTTCTTTCTTCTCCCTTCTGCCATCCTTTTCTGAGGATGGAGAATTTTTTAAGAGATGCAGATAGGAAAGAGGTGGGAGGGGAAGAGAACTTTTCTAAAAACTGGGGAGAATGTGTAGGCATTGTTCATCTTGCTGTAGTTGAAAGGTATATGACAGAGATGAAGAGAAAGACAAGGGAAGGCAGAAAACAGAAAAAAAAGTAATCCAAGCCTGTTTTTAAAAAACAAACTAAATAACTGTGAAACTCAGTAGTTCCTTGTAAGACAAGAGAATTTGGTTCCTTTAAAGGCACCTCTACCCCTGTGATTTCAGAGAATATTACAGCTCAGCACAGTCAATCCTTAGCCCCTCCGTGCTCTACAAGTGGTAACTCCTCCCTCCTCCTCCTCCTCTTTCCTTAGCCGCCTTTCCTGGTACTAAAACCCTCCCTTCCTCCTTACTTCTTACCTTCTCTCTCAAACAGCCTAACCATCAACACGGTGAGTTAAACTCAGAGCAATCGTTCCCAGTTTGTATTTCACTTTGAAACTGGCTGTTTTCATTTCAGCAAAGGACAGTGTTTGTGTCAGAAAACATTTTTACTTTTCCCAGCTGTAACAGTTTGTCTAATAAAAGACATTATCATTGTTCCTAAGCCCCACCTGGCTAATGTTCTTAGCTCATGATAGCCAGAACAACGCTAACTCTCCTCCCTTACTCCCAAAATATTAATATATCCTTTATGTTAATATATATATATGTGTGATTTTTATATATGTGTGATTTATATATATATATGTGTTATATATAATATATAAAATGTTAATATATCCTTTATGTTAAAACTGAGCAGCGCTTGGGAGAACACTTCACCATTTGAGGGATGTCTCCTCTTTATGGGTACAAAGATGCTGGGAAAAGACAGATTTGATCACATTACTCAGCAACTGAAGCTCTGCTTCAAATATCAGAAGGTAGTGTCTCTCTTTAAGACCCATCTGTCAACATTATTCACGTGGCACTCCTCACTTGCCATCCGAATCCCTTTAATGGATCACTCCCCACTTTCCTGTGTAGATCCTGATCATCGAAAATGCACTTTGGGTTCAAATAAATTTTTCTCTAACTTTGGTAAAGATAAGGAAGGGAATTTTAAAAAGTAGAGACATGTAGACACCTTCCAAGTTTTTTTTTTGCTTTGTTTTTAAGGTGATTTAAGAAAGGCAGCTGCATTGACTTTTGTAAAGGGGCACAAAATATTTTGCTTTGTACATATGAAAAGGCAAAGGCAATGTAAAATTTTACATGGCAAAGGTGATGTAAAATGCCTTTGCCCAGCCTTAAAGCCCCATGCAAAAAAATGGATTTTGCCGTCCAGCAAAGAGGACAACATTTTTCCGGTGGAAAAATTCGATGTTCCTGGCTCTGGCTTGAACACAAACTCTGCCTAGTGAAGGCTACAAAAAAGCCCAGAGGTCTTGGAGAGAGGCTGCTGCCTGCTGCTTTAGCTTACTTTGCAAAGCGTACTTTTTCCCAGAAAAGCTCCCCTTCAGTGCTGCTCACTCCTCAGCTCTGACACGCAAAGCAGCGGCTTTTGTGCTGCTCCCTGTGGATGACAGAGCCCCGGTTCACCCTATATGGATGGATGTCTGGGCAAGCGCTAACCAACCGTATTTTTAAAAACAGGAAGATCCCAGCTGGCGATCTTAACATTTGATTTGATATTTTTGCGGGGATCTCAGGACTACAGAAAGTTGATTACTTTCCTTGAACTGGTTTTCCTCCATGTTTTCAGCATCCCTCCTCTTCCCAATCTTCCTTGTGGCTTTATGTCTGTGAACAATAGCATGGATAGGAGTAGCATTCCATCTCATAAAATGTGGAGAGTTCTTTTTGTGAGAAAATTGCACATATGGTATCTGACAGAGTCTAAAGATTCATCGGCCCCTGCTCTGCCGGTAGCTAGCAAAAGAAAAATGTTCCTAAAAGTAGCAAAACTGGTAGGGAGCTCAGGATCTGGCCTTGGGAGAAGCTGTTCTAAAATCCTGGGGAAAAATGAGTTTTAACACGCTCGCTAAGTTCTGGATTCTGACCACAAATCTTAAGAAGCTGTGTCTTAGAGGGAGAAAAAAGCATCAAAACCCGCAGTGGAGATGAGAGAGGAGAGCTTGTGAAAGTCACATACAGAGCTGCCAAATTAAATGTCATACCAATATGTGTTACCTGGGGAAATTACTACGCATTGTCCTACTATTCTGTCGTTAAGAAAAGCACCCAGCGGTGACGCTGACGACAAAGCTTCCAGCAACACCTGCAGCTCCTGAGCCCTGGGGCTGCAGCGGCAGCAGGAGGTCTCTGCTGGCACCGGCACCGGGCAGCTGCTTACACACCTCCCGCCTGTCACCCTCACTCCAGGGTGAGCGCAGGGGTATCCCCAGGACACTCCCGGAGATGCACATCAGGATTTCCCACTCCTGAAAGGCGTGTGGACGGCCAGGGTGACGGGCATATCGCCAAGTCAGCACACGCCTGGGAAGGGCCAGCATTGCCACGCTGCCGCACAGCCGGATTGTGCCCCAGGCTGTTCGGTGGGGTTTGCACACATGCTGATGAAAAAACACAGCCTGACTCTGGAGAGGGAGTTCTTGAATGAAGATGCATCATGCACATTCATACGCTGGCCATGAACATGCCTATGAGTATGCATACTCATGGTACAAAAATCTTAATGACTAGAGCTGATTCTTCGTTTCTCTCAAAAGAGTTTTTCATGCAATAACAAAAATGATGGTGCAGGAAAAACAATTCTTCCTGGCCTGAGATAGTTTGCTTCAATAGAAGTAAGCAGTAGGAAAGATAGTTTATCTCCCAATGTGAATCCTTGTGTATTGTATGCCAATGTATGTATATGCCTTGGCCTTCTACCTTTCATACAGGTTTAAGTCCATGATCTTTCCCAGCAGCTATTATAAGTGTAATGTGAGACATGCTCAACTTTTCACAACCGATAAAAATAAATGTGTATACAGGTAATAGCTTGTACAGGTGCTATACTGTTACAAGATAAATCACAAACACACTTTTCCTTTCAAGGTTCAAAACATGCAGACTGCCACCACGCAAACAAAACGCCCCTCCCCCCCAAAAAAAAAGCAAAGAAAAAGGATGTTATGAAAAGCACATGATAGGTTTGGCTTCAACAGCAGGCTCTAGCACATGCTTTCCGAGTGACACTGGGCAAGTCATGACTTCTTCCTGTGACATCTGATGGCAATGATTGTCTGTTTTTGGTGTTCTGCATGCTTTCCCCCCCATTTAAATTTTACGTTTTTAAGAAAAGGAATTTCTCCCCCGCAGTGAGTGTCTATGGCTTCTGGTGATAAAATGAGGACTGGGAGCCTTCTACCCAAAAAAGACACAGATATCCAATCTCAGCATAGTGTCCCAAGTGCAGGCAAAAAATCTGCCAGATTTAGTCTACAGCTAGTACAACAGTGCTATGTTTAAGTAAAATACAAAATATCCACAGCAGTCATTTAGGAATACTGAAGCTGTTCTAGACTGTAGTTCAGTACAGCACAGGGAGGTCCCAGCTCCCAGGCAGCCTGGCCCCATAGCATCATACAGCACCGTGACAGCTACGGGTTGCTGCACTGTGGCTGTTCAGCAAGGTGGAAATGCCCTCAGTGTGTTTTCATGACAGAGAATGAGCCTGGATAAGCATTACAGCACAATTAGAGACGTCTTGTTCAGCCAAATTGATTTCAGTGACCATATTCCTCAGCTCTTCAGTTTTGCCAAGTCAAGTCAGATAGAAAAAGCCAATAGTGAAACAGACTGCAGCTTATAAGCAGACAAAGCCATTGCCTTCATTCCTAAAGAGGAACAAACCCACTCCTCTTAAAAATTCAGTTTTTTAAGATGTTATCAAAAAAGTAGCATTGCAAAGCCCTACACATGACTTGTCCTAACTACCAACCCCACCAGTACAGCACAGGATCTGAGATGTTTCCAGCTCCAGCCCCGTCCCGGCAACGCTCTCGGGTGCACACCCGTCGTGGAGGGCAGCCCCGCTGCCAGGCTCGGGCAGAGACCTCCCCAGCCCAGCGCCTCTGCGGGGCCACCGGCTCCCCTCCACCGGTGCTCACACCAGGGCTGATCCTAACTGCCCAGCGGGGCAGAAACGCACTGCCGTTTTCGTGCGCAAGCCGGTGTAGCTTTGGCTTTACACTGACAAATGCACTGTGTCTGGAGGTGCTTTTCAGGCTAGGACTGTACGTTCAGCCCGGCTTTCTGCCTGGCCATAAGCAGTCTTTGGGGCCCACAGGAGGCGGGATTAGCATACGTGATCGGACAAGACTGCCAGCAGCACTTTGGGCAGCCTGAAAAGGAAAGTCTATTGATTTACTGTAGGGGAAAACATAGTGCAGTGTCCTAGACCGTTATAATCCCATCCTGTCTTTGCCGAGGTTTTCAACCTTCCTCTCTGTTTCTTTTTGGGCTTGGTTTTTTTTTTTTCCTTTTCTTCTTTCTTTTTCCTTTAAGCAGGAGTATCTTTATTCTGGGCACTGGACTGAGCTGTACCCCTAGGATTTGTGTCCCAGGTCTGTACAAATTAGGGAGGGGAGGTGTGCTGGTTTTGGCTGGGATAGAGTTAATTTTCTTCATAGTAGCTAGTATGGGGCTATGTTCTGGATTTGTGTTGGAAACAGTGCTGATAACACAGGGATGTTTTCGTTACTGCTGAGCAGTGCTCACACAGAGCCAAGGCCTTCTCTGATTCTCACCCCACCCCACCAGCGAGGAGGCTGGGGGTGCACAAGAAGTGGGGAGGGGACACAGCCGGGACAGCTGATCCCAACTGACCAGAGGGATATTCCATACCATGTGACATCATGCTCAGCATATAAGGCTGGGCGAAGGAGAAAGAAGGGGGGGATGTTCGGAGTGATGGCGTTTGTCTTCCCAAGTCACTGTTACGCATGATGGAGCCCTGCTTTCCTGGAGATGGCTGAACACCTGCCTGCCCATGGGAAGTGGTGAATGAATTCCTTGCTTTGCTTTGCTTGTGCGTGCGGCTTTTGCCTTGCCTATTCAGCTGTCTTTATCTCAACCCAGGAGTTTTCTCACTTCTACCCTTCCGATTCCCTCCGCCATCCCACCGAGCGGCTGTGTGGCGCTTAGTTGCTGGCTGGGGTTAAGCCACAAGAGGAAACAGGAGGAAACTGCAAACCTAGTCCATTGTCCTCCTCTTGACGAAGAAAGGGCAGATATTAGGATATCTTGTACCCCAAATATCTATTAACTATCCACTTTATTCCACACATGCAAAGTGAAATCAGGTGTTTCTTATATGAAATATTAAAATGAAGATGATTATGGAGAAATGATTACAAAACATTTAGGGGCCAGCTTTAAAAGTACTCTAATGGCACTTTTGGCAAAGTAAATTCTTTGTTATTCAAGATATTACACATCCCTTGGAGGAACTGAACACAGGCATCAAAAATCAAAGTGATCACTCTACCTCTGTGTTCCTTGTATTTTGCTGGTCATGAGCTTATTTTGCTTATATTTTCTCAGAGGCTTAAGAAGAAAGGAAAAGACAGAAAATAAAAAGCTGAGAAATGCAGTTGTGATCTGAATTTCTAAGGAAATAAATCTCTTGATAGAATGTTAAAAGAAATTCACATAATCTTCTTTTCCCATCACATATGTTTTCAGTTTGGGATTAATCACTTCCAATTTGAACTGTATGTTTCTTTTAAAATAATAATTAAAACATTAAGAAAAGTAATCAGAAAAATAGATTTTAAGGCAGCTTTTCTTATTTACAAATGTAGTAGTAGTTAAAAAAACCTGACTATTCCCAGTTAAAGGACTTTACACTACAGCATATTACTGACATTTTTCTAGCTATAAACAAACACCCACTGAAGAGCAGCACGTTATGGTTAATTAAACAACAACAGTCGGGTGGGGGAGGCAGGAGGAAATAATAGTCATTTAGTTTAACTGGAAAAACGTGAAGAGACTTACAATGCAGCTACAAATTCAGTGAGTCGAAAATACAAGCCTCTAAAGTTAGTGCTCTAAGTACTACAAATAGTAAACAATGTCAGCACCCCAGGGCACAGTCTCAGCTAACTTATCCGTCATCTTTTGTTAGTGGTACCAGACAGAGATTCATAGCATCTGTAATTTTAAGAGAAGATAAAATGAATATATCTAATCAATATTGGTCTGTCCACTGAAGCTCTCCCATTTCTTTTTCTTCCAAATACTGCAGGGTGGGCTTCCTTGTCCAGCATGCCATTTCTGCCCGAAGAGGGAGACGCAAAGTCGCCTGTAGCCTGCCAGGGGAGCACTCAGCATCCCTCAGGGATGTGTTATTTAAGTTCACATTCAAACTCATTGCCAGGTACTGGTAGGGAGATGGCTGCTGCCCGGGACTCCTGCTCAACTTCCAGCTCTCCTGCCGTGCAGTCAGCAAGGTCTCCTTTCTGGGGGGGCTCAGCGCCCATCCATGGATGGGCTGCGGTCTGGAGCCCCTGCACTGGTGGGGTACACGGGTGGCATAAACCTGTGGTCGACATGCAATCAATCGGTTTCCTTCAGCGTTGGGCTTCCTGCGGGGGCCCTTCCCAGCGGGATTTGAGATGGCGCCACCAGACTGCTTGACAAGACCCAGGCTTGGGGGATGCTGAGGCTGCTAGCTCTCTTTTTTTCAACTTCAGCCAGCTCTGATGTAGAAGGGCAAAAGCAGCCAGAAATGCAAATATTTGTGGGATGGAAAAAACGCTCCTACCCTGCATTTATTCTAAGCTCATCTCTGCCCTTCTTTTTAAAGAACACATTAAAGATACATTATATAGCAATTTAATAATAAGTCTTCATTCCTAAAGTAAGCAAGTATAATTTATCAGCCTTTTATATACTAATAAATAGGGATAGAGGGTAAATGTGGCCCAATGGTGAAGAATCAGCCCAGGTTGCCCTGCCCTGGACTACGCCTATCCATTGTACGACAACTGTACTTGAGACAAGATGCCTTAGCAGCCTCCTCATCTCTTTTTTTTTGACCTTGCCTCCAAATCAGGCAGCCAGAGAGAAGAGCAGCAGTGCAGATGGGAAGGCAGAGACTGACACCTTGTGCCCATGGCACCCAGCCAGCTCTGCATCCACCGCTGGCAGGCAGAGGGGTGGCCTCCACTGCTGTCTCTGCAGCTCAGCAAAGCTCTCCGAGCATTATGGATGATTTGGGTGGCAGGGAAACTTGGGAAGACTCTGGTCCTGCTTCCCACCCAAAGCAAGGCCAGCTCTCTCACACCAGGCTGCTCAGGGCTTTGCTCTGTTGGGTCTTGGAACCCCCTCCAAGGATGAAGGTTGCATTCTTGAGTTGGGCTGGGATGCTGCCGGGCACTGGACAGCACAGATGCCCAGTGAATCAGTCCAAGCTTTAAAGATAAAAAACATTAGCTAGGAACCAGCTCTGGGTGACAAGGGACCTACATCGTAACCTTACCCTTGCCAAAAGCTCCCTGCATGGGAGCAAGGGTTATGGGTTTTGGGTGCCTCACATGCTCCCTCTAGAAAAGGCGCATAGTCACTCTGAAGTGACCATTTAAACTTTGCTGCTTCAGTCATTAACGTTTGTAAGAAATTCTTAGATTTCACAATGAAAGGTGCCACAGATGAAATACAAGATTTTTCTCCTGTGATAATGAAGGAAAAATATTGCATCTCAGCATTTCTATCTTCAGGCTCCCCTGTTAGACTGTGGCCAGCATTCATTTCATTTGTGGTTTTATGGAAAATGTATATTTCAGCACTTTTTCCAAAACTCATTAGCTCAATCAATTTTAATCCATTTTCTATCTTCCCCCAGGGTGAACAGAGGAGGAAAACATAGATAAAGGGAAGAAATGTAAGCAATATCTGCAGATGACATCTTCCAGCAGTAGCACTTCTAGCATCTGAAAACCTCCCGCTAACAGTTTTTCTTGTGGTAAAGGCTGTAACAAACTGTTGCTGGGCAGAAGGAAAATGTCAAGTGCATCATAAAAGTCATAGCAAACGTATACCTCAAAATGCTCGAGGATTTATTGCAAGTGTGTATTTCTCCTTTGTATTGCCGTATTTTGAACTCCCTAGATCTTCCATTAAAAAAAAAAATTAAATGAAGTCATATTTATAAGACAAAATATATGCTTTTGTGTACAACTTCTTCAATTATTCTTTTGCTATCAATGTACCAGAAAGAGTAGTTACATACTCAGTTTCCCAAAAGAGTCTATCCAGGCTCAAACGCTCAGCACTGTGCTGCCAGTTAAGGAAGAGAACTTTAGACTCCTCTTCCCAAAGGCATAATAAATAGCAAGAAGCTGCTTTGTCCTATGTCTTTTTTTTCTTAAGAAAAATGGAAGATTTTTATGCTTGTGAAGCTAGTGTTTCTGCTAGTGAAGCTGTGCCACTGCTTGTATAGGAAAGAGCAATATTCAATAACTAGAAGTTTTAATTCGTGCTAGTATTTTTTTGTCTATGGTACATGACGTACCTCTAATAATAAAGTAGCAAGCAAGTGCAACGTGGTGGGCACTGTATTCAGAATACAAATGAACTGGTAGTCTTTTGAAAAAGAGTAAATAAGAGACCTCTAGTGCCCAACAAGATTGAGGGCTCTAATGCACTTGAAAGAACTAGCACAATGCAACAACTGAATTGCCCGTATCGTGCAATTATCAAAGTAATTCAATATAACGAAAAGCTTAATTCTAATATGTTTCTCTAACGTTAAAAATATACTAATAAGAATTACACTTGTAAACTGCTTTTTGAAAAAGGAACTCAAGGTCTTTTCTTTCATCACTCAACTGGCCCACTGTGACCGACCCCACAGTGGAGGAGAGCTCAGAGGAGAAAGGGAAAAAAACCAAGATATAAACAAAAAAACCCACCCAAACCCCAACAATGAGCTCAGGGAATAATGTATCATAAAGAAGGCTAAACTTATCTTAATACCAGGGAGACTGGAGGGCAACTTCAGTTTTAGATAAGAGAACTGCACCAGTGAGTCATTAGGTTCCCTGAGACAATTAAAAAAGAGCAATGACTTCCTCAGCCAGCCAGTCCAGCATGGGGCAGGGACCGCATACGTGGCTCAGCCCAACATAAAGTATAAAAACCAGACAACTAATAAAGAAAATTTCGAAGAGAACAATGATTTGAGTTGGCTTCAACCCATGTATTCCTTCCCGGCATCTGGGGACAGTGAGCATATAGAGATTTGTAATGGGAATCACATTTGTATTGTGATTCAATTGTATATTGCAATTGCTATATTACGCTTGTGTTGTGATTTCAGTACGTTGCTGTATCACCTGCTAAACTAAAATCCCATATAACACCAAATAAACCAAATAAGTAATTTGACATTAAGTAAATATGGTAATAAATATAATTTGATAATAAGTAGATTTGATATAACACCCTCTTTGTGTGGAATATCTAAAGGAACCTGGGCAGAGAGTATTTGACTCTGACATCCACTGACCAAGTTTATTCTGTAGAAATGTAAGCTGTAATTTTTGTGTCATCATAGTCCATATTGTAGATGAAGCTTTGTGACAACCCAATGTAGCACATAATGCTCACACGTACAGATTTCAAAATATGCCAATTACTATCAGAAACATCAAGACGTATGAATGAAGAGAGCTATATAAATTATAGTAATTCCTGTATAGACATGATAACTATGATCCTACCTTTTTTTTTTTTTTAATTCAATGAATTAATTTACTTTATTCTTAAGTTCAAACACACAGGAGTCCGTGGACCACACTGCAGCACTTTTTCTGCCTTAGGAATACTCAGGCTGAAACTGAGCCTCTGGCTACCCCTCAGCGCTGAGCGTCAACCGACCCAGCCTTATGGCACAGCTCATGGTTATGCCTTAGCCTTGGCCTTAGCCTTAGCAACATCTCTTCTCTTTTGAAATAATCAGACAAAGCAGCATTGTTAATTGTGTGCAAAACGTACACCACACCACACCTGTAGCCATCAGCTATCGCTGACACACTGCTGTTTGATACCCCACTCTCAGGTAGGACAGACTGGCTTTCTCCAACCCCTGCTCTTCGCCACACAATTTCTTTACCCTGAATGCGGACAGACAAGCTCCTCTGTACAAACGTCCCCTGCGGGGACCCAGCAGCTCCCTGCCTGGTTTCGGGCCAGAAAACCGCCGGGCACCGGCAGGCTCCCCCCTGTCTGCCAGTGCTTCCCCCTTTCTCTCCTCCTCGACCGCAGGCCGGCGGTCAGCACCCGCAGCGAAGCGGGGCAGGGCGTCCCAACCCCGCCCGCACCGCCACGTCGCTCCACGCCGCCGACACCCAGGGAAGCCAACAGGTGCCACAATATAAATCCTGCAACCTCCCCAGTGGCCTCCACCCTCCCTCTGAAGCATAAACAGAAAATGACGGCCAAAAAAAACCCTACCCCCATCTGTGAACACCCTTTTTAGAAGGCAACTTTCCCTTCAGCGGGGCAATGCGCCAGGAGTCCCGCTGTTGCTCTGCCAGTGAGGCACACGGGTGTTTCTTCAGCACTCACCACGACAGCCGTATCGGAGTGTATTGAACAGGTGTTGCTGGTAAGAGGCAGGACCTAATCCGAATACCAGTGTGATCCGGATCTTGCCAAAAGTTCAGAGCTTAACCTCTCCCAGACTGATTTTCTGGCATTTGCTGATCTGCTTGTTTCAACTGCTATGTAAAATTTCTATCTGTTCATGCTGCAACTATACAGACCTGATAAAGAAAAGAACGCATTTGAAATTACATGTCAAACATATAAAACTAAAAGCAGCACCTAAAGGGCCCAAGTGCTTGCAGATGATTTGAGAGTATATGAAGATGGTATCAGAGGCTTTGAACATAAGCATACCATGTATCAAAAAATGACTGAAATGGTTGTTGAAAATGCTTGTGTGGTCAAGCAGCACTGTAAAGAAAGCTATTAATAGTAAAAAGGCATCCTTCCAGAAGTGGAAGCCATGTCCAAACAAGGAAAATAGAGAGGAGTATTAACTTTAGCTAGTTAAATATAAAGCTATAATAAGAAAAACATTGCAGACAAATTATTTGAAATTTTTTCAGACTTTTCGTATGTGGAAAATCAACCTGTAGAACCTGGAAATGAAATAGATGTAAGAAAAATACACAAGGAAGTTAAAGCCAGAGCAGAAATGCTAGATCAATTCTTTGCATCTACTTCCACCATGGGGAAGAGTGGAGTTGCCTGCTTCGGCTTCTAGCCATACAGTCAGCTTGAGATGTTGCTAAATAGAAGCGTCAGTAGAAGAGCTGTAGAATAAATAGACAAAACAAATAGTAACAATTAATGAGGACCGGACAGTTTTTGTTCAGGTCTTAAGGAACTCAAATATTAATTCCTGAAGTAGTTAAGTATGGTGTGTCTCCTACCGCATGAGCATCAGAGAAAAAAGGAAAGTGATGACAACCCCTGAAAAGAGTGATGGGAAGATGTAGGGAGCTGCAGTTTAGTAATTCTGCTGCCTGTAGAGATTATAACACGGGAAGAATTAAAAGACACTTCAGTGATATGATGAGAAGGGGCAGTATGAACAGAGGAGGGAAGTTACAAACCTGTTAGAGTTCCTCAAAGGGGCCGCCAAGCGTGTGGCTGTGAGTGAACCATATTTGGGTTTCCAAAATGGGTTCTGTAACACTACCTGAACAAAGCTTTTTGTAATAAATAGGTCCTCTTACAGATTCATATCAGGTTAAGAGGTGGGAAACAAAAGGCAGGAATAAATTATTAGCCTTCACCATAAAGGAAGTTGCCACATGGGTCCCTTTCCAGATGAGAGAGGAGCCATCTCTGTGTTCAACATGCTCATAAATTATCTGGAAAAGAAAGTGAACTATAGGATAAAGATTGCTGATGATAATAATTCAGTACAGTAAAAAGATAAAATGGACTATGAAGAGTTGCAGAAGGAGACTGAGCAGCTGGATGGCAAAATAGGCAGATTAAATTTAATGTTGTTAAAGCACAGAGATGCATATAGGGAAAAACAACCTTAATTAACCATACACACTAATGAGCGCTAAACTAGCTGTGTATCACTAAGGAAAAAAAATCCAGACCCATGGTGAATAGGTTTTTGGAAACAGCTCTGTGCTCAGTCAAAACAATGAACGGAAGGTTAGAAAAGATTAGGAATAAAGAATAAAACAGAAAGCATTCTTTACCAATATGTAAATATACGTCTTAAACAAGGCATGCAGTTCTGATCACCATATCTGAAAACGGAGGAGATAAAGTGAGGAGAGACAAAATGGAAAATGTGAATGAGAAACCTGTTATTCTTCCTTTTTCATAATATGAACACGTAAGGGTATCAGAAGAACTGGTCAGGTGGAAGATGTAAAGGCAAAATAAGAGGAATAATTTTCTTGGGGAGTACTTAAACAGTGACGCTCACTAGCGTGTCAAGTGTACACTTTTCTAAAAACCAAAAGGAACATGAAACCATTCAAGAGAAAAATTCAAATGTAATCTTGGGCTTCCTGAGCGATGCAGATCCTGCAGACCACTGGGAGGAAATAACAGGGGAAGGATGACACTGTATTTGTCCAAAGTGATTTAGCCACTGTCAGAAAGTGCACACACAGCCAGATGGGCCCATGTACAGCCAGTATCACTGTTCCTATACTCTACATTTTGAAAAAGTCCACCAAACGGGAGGAACAAATTCGCACAAAATGGTAGGAGTCAGCTGTATCCCAGCTTTGCCAGAGCATGAATAAATTTACCCAAACTCTGCCCAATCTTTATCTGCTTACCGCTGAGATGAATTTGCCAATATCATTTTCGGGAGATGGAGTTTGTCATGATTAACTTACTTGCCATGATTGCTGTGGGTTGGAAATCGCATTCTATTTCTGTCTGTAACTTGAATACCAGTAAGTGAAACCATGAACAAGGGAAATTCAGGTATAAAATAACTGCAAGTCTGCCAGGAGCAGGATGCCAAGAAATTTGTAAGCAATAACTGTTTTCCCTCCTTCATGATTCTCCTTGTTCTTCTGCATTCATTTTTCCCCATCTTTACCCAAAAGGCACATATTAAGTTCTTTCAGAATACCTAGCTAATTTGAGTTTTATTTACTGAATGAAAGCATTTTCAGGTTGTATGCAGTATGTCCAAAACAAATGAGATCAGTAGGCAGTTTCCAAAACAATGGTGGCAAACTATTACAAGGAAAAAAATGTAACTTTTTTTAAAGCCCGGGAATTTATCCCTTGTCTTCTACCATCCTGAAGAGTATTTCTGAAAGATACTAGGTACTGACAAGAGTATAGGATGTTCACGTAACTTATATAGCAATATTTTTCAATGTCCCTTAATAAAGGCAACAGCCTCAGAAATGATCACAAGATGTAGAGCAGACAGGGAAGAGTCCTTATTAATATCCAAATGAAGATACTATATTTCAATGAAGAACACAAATTTTAATTTGCCTTTTTCAGAAAAAGATGTTATTTAGCATATAAGTTTGATGTTTTGGGTAAGACATTCTGCACAGGTATATAGGTATATAAGAAAGTTAAAATGTGGGTTCAAAAAGCTGCATTGTTATTCTTAACTCTTACAAAAAATTGTAAGTCTTAAGACGAAAATTTCGAAATAGATCACTTGACACGCTATCTTGCAAGGGGGAATAACTTCAGATTAAAGCTTTAATTAGTACAGCATTTAGTAACATTATTAAGATATCTTTTGTGGTTCCAATCCTGGAAAGCATAATCTTAATGTAGCTGAGACATCCAAAATTCTATAAATAAAAAAAGGAAAGGACCCGATTTATTATACTGAAAACCAGGGGAACATTTACTTTCATACATTACAGCATGAGCTTTAAATAACATTTATGACAGTTTGTAGAATTTATTACCAAAGTAGTTATTTGCATTAGCAGATTCCTGGATATAATCACTCCCAAGACTTCCTCCCTTCCTGTCCCAGGTTTTCACTAATTTCAGCTGAAATGATTCATGGTTCCAAAAAGATAGGAACATCAATTATGGACTTTTAAAACTCATTTTCAGATACCCAATGGTGACAACCATATTAGCCTCATCTCATTCTAGTTGCTCATTACATTTTCCTTCCTGGATCTTTGGAATCAATCGGCTGAAACATACAAAGGAAGTGGAACGTATTTATTTCTTGGGACTCACAGGAATAGTCTATAATTATCCGAGTGACTAAGACCTTTTTTCTAAAACAGCCACGTTTACTAAGCTTTAATGCATTTTGTGACAGTGCATAATAGAGAGCAGTACATTGCTGCTGGAGTATACACTGCGGCTCAAAAAAAAAAAAGTAGGGTTCCTAGATTAACTGGGACACAGGTGTAAAAAAAGAAAAAGTCAAAGAAGCATCTAGATGAGGTGAGCTCTAAATACAAGACAATAGCTGGTTTTATGCCGAGAGCACAAAACTGCAGGGAGAATAACATTGTTGACTGAAGGACGTCAAATCAGGGTTCAGGGAAGCTTTGCACTAATCCTGTGTTGTAATGACAGCTTAAAAATTTGGTACTTTGATGAGTTCTGAGATTGACTTAAACCTCTTTAATTTGGCTTGCTGGTATTTAATCTTTTAACTTTGCGTTCTTAATCAAAACTCAAAGCAGATCTTTAATCTTGTGTGTATAAAATGGAAGATTAGAGGATCCTGCCCTGCCTCTGGTAAGCAGCTGTTTGCTTCCCCTTTTCCTTCTCCTTCTCACAGTAATAGAAAGTGAGATTAATTTCAAACCTGTAGGAAGGTCTTAGGAGAAAAAGGAAAATACATAAATATTCTCTGACAGAGAAGAATCTGCACTCTTCTCTCTCTTCAGTGAAGAATTAAATCGAACAGAGCCTCTCTGTGTGTTTCTTTAAAAACATTGTTAATGTGACGGGAAAATAATTCTGTTTTGGCCAGATTCCTCATTGAAGAGGGAGACCTATATTCAGATTTCCTTCGCCCCTAGAATACCTGAGACATCTACAGGTTTCAGTGCCTACTCAGGTTTAATAACACACAATATGCAAGGCAAGGGCGAGTCAACAAAATGCTTTGTACAAAGCTAGGAATTGTCTTTACTGATAAAAAATAGATCTGTGAGGATAATTCTACTAAATATGTCTGGGTTTATTGTAAATTCTTTGCGGCAGGGACAGGTTTTTTTAAATGAGAAATGCGTACAGCAACTCCTTTAAGACAGTCAGGGGCCTTTATATACCAAGAAGCCCCTTTAAACCTATTTAGTATTTGAAGGAGATCATGGTGGCATTAAGTCAGGGCACCTTAGATGGCCCCAGCTGCAGGGACCTCACGGTGGGGACTTACGGGAGCTAACAGAGGACTTTGAACCAGCCCTTCAGCAGACATGCAAGGCATCACAAGGTGAGGTAACATCTCCTTTTCTCTACCCAGGTGTTTCTAGCCATCTGGACCACCCACGCAACCTCCAGTGTCAAAGCGTTTGAAGAGGCAAAGACCCTGGAGCCAGGTCCTTGGGGCACTGAGCTAAAGGCTTCCCAGGCCACCAGGCTGCTCTTCCCTGTGACCAACCTAGTAATTCATCTCACTTTGCCACAGCAAGACGGCCCCACTCCAGGGTTTCGTCTCAGACTTGGCATGAGGAGAAGGATCATTATAGCACGGGTGATTTAATTAGTCCGAAAGCAAGCGCATACCAGGCATTGCTAATTGCAAGAGAGATCTGGGATAAAAGGGAAAATCACCTCTCTTTTGTGAACTTCATTTATTCCCCCTATGTCGAGCTTCCTGTCTTGTACAGAAGTCTCCATGTGTCTGAGTTGCCTGACAAAACAGTTGTTGATTTTCACTGCACGTAGCTGAGCTGAAGTCATTTAACATCATGAAAATCTTAATCAGCCGCATTGGGAGAACAATCTTGATTTCACAATTCATTTTCAATTCCTTGCACTTTCCATCATAGACCTGGAAACACTTTATTTTGCAACATTGTTAGTGATCGTTATCCTGGTTTATATGTTCCTGAATTACTCAAATTACTTAAATAGAGGAAAAGTCTGTGGAAAAGTCATTTCCTGAAGTTCAATAAGAGTTTTGAACTATTTTCAATTTAGTTTGATGCCAATGAGCTAGAATTAAACTTTTCTTAATCTGGATTGTTTCCTTAAAGAGCACATACGGCTGGACAGAATAGCAAAAATTATCTGGGTTTTATTTAGCGGAGGGGAGAAAGGTCAAAAGGAAAAAGGCATTTTTGATACAGACAGCAAATAAACACAGGAGAAAATTCCTCAGCGAATAAAAAGAACATTTCCAGTATGGCTTCTGACATCATGATTTTTATGTGGTGCATTTGTAAGCATAAATGTTATTCACATAATCCAAGGATTAAGATGAGATCTTTCTCCCACTCTTGAGGAAGATAGCTCAGGATTAAGAAACTTTTTAGAAACAACCCTGACCAAGACAGGTAAGATCTTTCTCCACCACCTTCCCTAATGAAAGCGTATACAGCTCCACTTAATAACCTCCATATTTAGCAAGAGGTTTACTACTGTCACCAAAATTGTAAGATTTTTTTTTTTTCTTGCAGTGGCTCCTGTCACAACTCCTGGTCTTTGAAAGGAACAAGAAAAACTAGTGTGAATAACAAGGAAGATCTTTAATCCCCAAGTTTAATAGAATGGAAAAAGAATTCAGCAAAACAGAAGTTGGTCGTTCAGCTTTTTGGAAGTTACAGTTGCTGTTTGACTATGTGAGAAATGAAGCAGTTGAAGTGTTCTGTAAATATTCAGAAGCGTTCCCACATCCTTCTTATGATTTCTGGAAGCATTATCAGTGAAGTCAGTAAGTCATCATGTGATCAGGCATTCCCAAATAGGACCAAACAACAGCTGGCATTTAAAGTTTGATATTTATTAGCTGTTTGGACGCTGTTACTGTTCTACTGCTTTTTTTCTTAATTCAGATGAAAAGTATAGCTTGTCATGCCAATTTTTTAGTAACTTTTCTCAGCATCATTATCCTCACACAAAATACAATATTAAAAAAAAAATCAGTGGCTGCACATACACAAATCGATGCAAACACATGCAATTTCTGCAGTGTGCTCGAGCAAACCAGACTGGTCATCTGCAACTTGATGGAGAAAGAAAAGAAGGTGCCAATCCACCGAGAAAGCAGCCTAACACCAGTCACCCCCTTCCTCTCTCCTCAGGCAGAATTGGCAGGGGTCTTTCACCTTCAACTTCTGAAACAAGACATTTTCTTGAATTCGAGTTCTACTATTACAAACATATTCAATACTCGGTGATTATTCCTGGCTGTGGCTGTCATCTACACTTCCATATTACCACTGGCTCTCTTTCTTGGGAATCTTGTTTTATTAAGCAGGTTTCTTTGCAAAGAGGATAAGAGTGAGAAAACAAACATATCTTTGTTCCATTCCCTTCTAACTTCAAATAACTCTTTGAATTAGACTTTCAGTGATATTTACAGTTAGACTAAAGGATTGGACTCACCCATTTCAAACAACTGCGTGAACTTTCCTTCTCTCTACCTGTTTCTTATCTGAAAGCCTACATTAAAACAGATCAAATTATAATCACCTTTTTTAGTATTTTCCTTTCTTCCTCTAGACATGATGCTGCACACAGCCAACAGGGAGTAGAAGGAGGAAGTCAAGAACTAAACTATGGGATTGCTCCCCACAGTCTTGCTATGCTCAGATTCAGGCAAGTACCTTGTAGATAGGGATAGCGAGGGTCGAACTTAGAGCTCCAGCACAGCTTCTAGGCCCAGCTGACAATCTTTAAGGTATATTAGATGTACGAGCACTGTCTGGACGCTAGGGCAGCCTCACGTACTGAATCAGCCTGTTTACAGGCTTAGTTTACTAATACATACAATGGGGCTAATACTTACTGGTTCTGCCACACTGTTGTTAAAATCCGTTTGCTAACATTTGAAATACATACAACTAATACCATTAACCTGCTATCCAAAATCCCCAACTGGAACAAGACTCTACTTTTTAAGCATGCAGTTCAGTGTAGGTTTATTTGAAGAATATCTGAGAAATATAAAACCAGGAGACAATCTGCTCTTTACACTCGGTTTTATCCCATTGTCTAACACCCTCAAAATATTTGATGCCCATAGTTGCTATAATGAATAAAGCTTTAACTAAACAAAAATCTCCCTACGATTTTTCGGATTTTCTTTTGGTCTTTCTAACTACGCCAAGAAGGCTCTTGATGAACAGTTGCAGGGAGACTAGAAGCTCGGCAGACTTCTGATCCACTTACCTCGTCCAACTCACACAGATGTCTATGGGCTGTCTGGATGTGCCCATCAATTCCACTTGGCCTGATGCTGAACTACGGGTGTACTAACTTATCAGACCTGTGGACGTACGCTTGGATGAAAGCACTGCAGTAGCACATCCAGTAGCTACTGAGGCCTGCTTCCAAGCTTACCATCTGGATAGGCAAGAAGTCTGGTTTCAAAGCAAGCCTTACAACAGCCTTTAAAATACAATACCAAAATCGTCCACGTCAAATTATACAGCACATGAAGAACTACTTCCTTTTAGCAGTTTGTAGGTTCCTCTAATTTCAACCTTATTTCCTGTTTCATTTTTCCTGAATTAAGAATTCTTGTTTCCCCTCACAAACTTGTTTTGATTTTTCTGATTTATTTACTGACTGCAATATGTTTTCCTGCCTATTTGTTTCACCAGTATGATAATTCCCAATTCTGCTTGGTTAGCTGTTGGCTTTCTTTTAACACATAAAGGGTGCTTTCTTGTCCAGTGCTTTAAAATGTCTTCTTTTAATCTGAAGTTCCCATTGCCCAAGTTAATCTGATTCCTGGAATGAGAAGTCTTCTGAGAAAAACCACCACCAAGCCCTTAAACTATACTACCTACATCCGCTTCCAACCTTCCCTGAGTGAAGCTGGAGAGCTGCCAAAGCTTTCAATGCCTTCATTTAAAGTTATCTTTCCCAATTTTGCTAGGTTGACTAGTGGCTTTCCATTGCAATGTCTAAAGGGTGCTTTGATGTCCAGTGGTACAACCACCCTTCTTTTAATCATGCCTCCACTTCAAGTATAATGGTAAGTGCCATCAGGTATATAAGACACCAGGTATATGAGCCTAACAGATACGACATACAGGAGATCCACATACCTGAAATGGTACTGAACACCTGTCTTTAGGCAACCAGATCCCTCTGCCAGCGTTACTGATGGCAGTAGCAAAATTAATCACAATCACAGGTGCTTTACCTTGAAGCTTACTAGGCATCTAGTCAGATAGGGATATTTCTGCACAGCAATCAAACTACTTACTGCAATTACTGTTCTCACAGAAAGCCTCATTCCTCTGAGTTTCTTCACCCCTGGAAGAACACAGAATTTGAAAGCATACCCACTGAGCTTTTCAAGCTAGCCTTAGTTCATTCGATATCTCTGAACAACAGGAATCCTTGCTGGTTAGCAAGATGCTTCAATTTGTCTTGATACTCATTTTGCAATTTTTTCCCAAAGCCTTGTTACAACCCACATTTTTGTGCCCTCCTGCCAGATCCACTAACATTGCACCCACATTACACGACTTGGGCATGAGACAGTTCAAGCCTCAGAGCATGGCTGAAGAAACTGCCTGACTTTATGATTTCCACGCTAGCATCCTTCTACAGAAGAGAGCTGGAACCCACACATCGCCGTGCACCAGGGGACCAGAGGAGAGGTGACAACAACTCCATGCCATTACAGAGCAGATCTGGCCTCACCAAGCAGAGGGATTTCAAAGTAGCCCATGAATTTTGGCCACAGCGACGACTGCTGGCTTCCCTGCTTCAGATTATCCGTGAAGGAGGTAAAGGCTGGGGGTGCTGAAGCTGTAGCTCTTGAGCTACACATGCAATTTGCCCTGCCACAGTAGTTCATCCATTTAGATCCCTGACTGCTCAGTGCTAATGTTGAAGACAGTGGGAATAATGGAACATAACACAAAAGCACTTATTACCAAAATATGACCACTATTTAGTAAAAAATAAGGATATACCATATCTAGTCTAATTTACAGTTTAGGGTTACAGTTGTAAAAACCTGAAATTATTAAGCCATCATTTAAAAAACTGTGGTAGGAGTCACGACTAATATTACAACACTTTTTCATGTGTTTTACTTCCTATCTGAATAGCACAAAATAGGTTTTAAAGGGGATAAAAATAGCAGAAGAAAATCAGCAAAAGCACAAGACTTCTCCTAAATCTTACACAATATTCTTCTGATTTATTAAAAAAAAATCATAAATCACATTCTAGTGAACAGGGAGGAGAATATAGTCCTGGACCCTACTAATTCATAGACTTGACTGGTGATGCTGCAGGATGATGGTCCTGCAGCACACACAGGATTAGGATTCTTATTTTGTATGGCTAGTCACAAATGGGGAGGAAGAGAAAGGCAAAAAGGACATTACAAAACCAGGAAGCTTGTGCAAAGGAGGTTTTTTCCCCTTCATTAGCTAGCTAACAACATTGAAGCAAGATCATGATCTAGCTGACTTCTGCCAGTATCGCATCAGTGATTCTGAACATAAAGGATGTTGCGGTGCCGAGAGACATCAAACTTATTCATCAGCATTGCTCAGTCTGACTTGAGATTTAAAGGGAAAATTAAAACCACTGTTGCTTATGAGTAATTTGACTTTTAAAGTATTTTTGCAAGCATTCATAAATGCACCAGTTGGGGTGAATATGTCTTCCTCTGCTGCAACTTGTTTTCTAATGGGAGAACAAAATCCAAGAACTGTTTTTTTAAGATATGAACTTAGCATAGATAGCTAAGTTCAGCACTAACGTGACTATTTTCAAGCGATAGGCCACCTGTAGAAGATGGTTATGAATGAACAATGTTGACAATGCGATTCCTCCTGCAACGGTATGTGAGATCATGTTTCTCCCTGAGGTATTTTCCCTGGAAGAATTTGCACATCAAAAAGTTGTAACACCAAAATGCCAACCCCAAACAGCAGCTGTTGGATCTCTAAGCCTCAGCCTCAAATCACAGCTCCTTTGGGAAACAAACCCAAACTCCCAACAATGCACAGCAGCTGGTTTCTCAGCATAACATTTTTTTTGATTGATAGATTTCCTAAATTTGTAAGCCTGCAAGCAAAATCTCAGCCATAAGAATATCTCCGAAAGTATTGGAACAACTGCATGGCAAGCGCCTCAGTTGCAGCATCGAGCCTTCCTCTCCCCAGTTTATTTTTTCCCCATTAAGAGCTCCCCAGGGCAATCCAGTCAACAAAGAGTATTTCTGGGATCAGATACCCGATCTTCAGAACAACATAATAGGAAAAGAGTAAAGAAGGATTAATGTGCCATTTTGTTTTATTGCTTGGTTTCATCAATGTTTCAGGCTGTATTTTCAGAGTCTTATAGTCCAGTGTTAAATACACTCTCTGGGCTGAAGCATAACCGTTTGATTTTAAGATGGGGCAGAAATAATTTTTGACAGCTCAAATAAAGGATTTTTTAGAGCTATTTTTGAGATGGGAATTATACACAGGTCATTTTCCATTACTAAGAAAAAAGCATTTGAAATACTTGGAAATTTCTCATAACTGTAAAGTAATAGGGGAAAATACCAGCTTTGAAATAAGGATTTTCTTTTTATGACATCTGTACATTCTTGCTTTTAACATTTGCATTTTAATACATCGAGAACAAAGACTTTTCTACATATTGTTCAAACAAAAAGCTGTTTTCCAGTTTAAGTTGTCATTTTTCAAGCAAATTAATATTCCTAAAAGCACTTCTATGACTGTATCTATAGGGTGAGTTATAACTATTTTTGGTGATATTATAGCAGAAAATTTTGCCATACACACATGAACTAACAAGTTCAGGTTTTTTTAAGCTGATGAGGGAAAAAAGGATATGGGAGAAGTTACTGTTAGCATTTGAGTGTTACTGAGTTTTCAAGTATTTGATCTATATAAGCAATTAAGAACTACACAAAGCTTCACCCTACGGCTGAAATACTAGCTTGTAATTTCTTTATTCTTCTTTAATATACACTCTTAGGCTTAATCTAGCATACTGACATCAACATGAATGATACTACCATAGTTTCTCAGCAAAATAATGAAACGTAGGCATCTATTTTATCTCAACTAATTCTTTCTGCTTCCCCCTTTCTTTGTGGGCAGCGTTACAGGGCATCAACTGGGAGCTGCAGTTGATGCTGCGTAAAATGTATAAAAGCTAGTCTTTTCTTCCAAAACTTGGTTTGTTCCGTTTGTTTATACCAAACAGTTAGTATCACATGGTACCGTTCGGCTTGTTTGAAAACAGCATTTTTCTTCTTCAGAGCAGCACTCAGGAAGAAGAGAGTCCACCAAGAAGGGGGAAAGAGGGAACAGAATCATCCTCAACCTCGTTTGTGGAAATTACCTCCCAACACCTTGCTGAGCAGTATGCACAAGCCGGCAAGATCATAATTTCTTGACCACAAACTAGGGATGCTCTTAGACTGAGTCTCTTAAAGCAAAGTCATATGATTTAGAAAATAGTAGCTTGATTTTTAAATCATAATCTATTTCTGTCCCCATTTATATTTAAAAGACCCAATGCTGGCACAGAATTTAAAAACCTCGTCTCTTTTAGAAAATAAGTAATGTAAGCTCCTTGAACTAATACCACATTTAATATTAAAAAGGTGCTAAAACGTTGTTAGGCCAGGCCCCAAGGCAAACTTCAATGTCCTCTCCAACTTAGGTATATTCACAATGCAGAAAGCCTCAGGAAATATTTTGTTTATTATTTTTACTGTTGTTCTCATTTCTGTCTTGGATTCCAGTCCATAAGATACGATATACTTCAAGAATGGAGAGTCACAGGCAGAATGTATGCTTTTGGAATTCAGACCTGAATTCAATATAACATCATCAGTAATCAGTATGCTGCATTTGCATCACTAATCTGTTGAAATTAGTAAGGTGAGTATTAAACATAATTTGCAGGTTGAAAAGCTAGATATTGAAGTTTATCTTCTAAATCATTTTTAAAGAAATAATTTAGGTTCACTTTTCCACTAGCTTTTGGGGTTTTTTAAACCAACAAGCGTCGGCTTGGTTGTTCTCACTTTGAGTAGCAGTAATGCAGGCAGGACGCGGTATTATGCTGCCATCTGTAGTTTAAAGAAGAAAATAGATTGCACCGTTCAAACTCTAAACGAAGCCGCTGGATACTTAAGCATTTGTAGAACAAAAACGATCTGGGCTTCTCACAGGACGAGCGATCAAGAGAGATGCACAGACACATCTGTGTGCTCGCATTCTAGCTCAGTGAGCCGGGCTCAGGGCCTTACTTAAAACATGAGCAAGACCTCCAGAAGGAGTCCCAGGTTGGACTTAGTCCTGGTCGGCTGCCCTTCTCCCCACTACCCCCATCCCAAGTCAATCGATCTTTTTGATGGAAAAAGTATCTGTTCGCATCACGGGCACAAATAAAAGAAAAAGCAACAGTACATCAGCACTCTCAAAAATCAGGTTTTATTTGACTGTGTGAAATAGAGGTTTGGGAATCCAACTTGCACACGTAAGACCCTCACTAGCCTTTATTTTCACGGCAGGTAGTAGCAGCTTGGAAGAAAAAAAAGTCATCGAAATAAAATCTTCACATCCCAAATTATTCAGGGATCGAGGTTCTTCTGTTCTCAAAGTGGCTCTTCATGAAATTACATACTTTTGCAGAAAGCTGAGTTTTAAGAAAGTGAAAATTGTGATAAATTTCCATGAAAACAGAACTAGAAACCTGTTTTCCTGTTAAGAAAATAGTGGAAAAGTCTTTTTTTGATGTGGAAATCCTGTAAATTACCAAGTTCTGTCTTCCAGAATCTGACACTTCCTGGTTTTATTTCCTTTGGTGTTTTTTTTGTTTTGGTTTGTTGTTGCCTTTTTTTTTTTCCCCCCCCTTTTAAATTGAAAAACTGAGGGAACAGAGAAAGAAGTTCCTTGTTTAATTTGGTTCTGACTGAAATCCCAGAAGCAGATGACACTTTTCTGATGTCCTCTATAGGCATTACAAATACGTTCATTTTGACCTTCTACTTTTGGAACATTATGAAATCACTGATAAGTCAGTTTTTCATTAGTAAAAAACGTGCAAGTTACAGGAAGTCTTAAATTACTACTGGAACCTACAAAAACTTGATAGTTTTCCTCGGCATCCTCATTTTTTTATACATCTATATGTATATATATACAGAAAGCTGGAAGCTGTTCACTGGCTGTAGCACTCAGAAAAAGCTTCTCACCAGCTGGCCGGGGCAAGAAACCACTACACGCACACAATACTTTTATCTGGCAACTGCAGTTAAAGACAATCTGCAAGCAAGTATTCAGCTTCTAGTGAACTGTATAAACATAACCTCAAGACTTCCTAGAGAATATTGACCATGCAATGTGGTTTTCTCTGCTTGGCATTGCCAGAGTGAAGTGTTGTACGAGCTGCCCCGCTCCTCAGTTTCCTCTCAAATGCAGATGCAAAGGCAGTCAGGAAAACCATGACACCTCCACCAACTCCTGTATGGATGTCACAGCTTGAAGAACACTCCAGGTACTCCACAATGTGTGTTAATCCGACTAGCAGATACAAGCATTTCTAATGAGTTCAGGGAATTTTTTTTTTTTCCTTTTTTTTGTATATATATGTTTACTGTTCCGTACACTAGCTGGTAATAACATCTTTAAGTGAGGCCATATTGGCAATATATTATAGAATAAGTAAACCTAGTATTTGGACAATACAGTCCACCACGGAACAGATCTATGTTCAGTCATAGTCTAAAGCTGGTTTTACCCTCCCGCAGTCATGCTATCCCCGCTCAGAGCCCAGATGCCTATCTAATGACGTGTTTTGTAGGTAGCAAGTCAAAACACTGTCCTAAAACTAAAATGAGATTACAGTTTATCTTGTACTTTGCAAATCCTGTTATTGGGTTATCTCACATCCCACATATGAAAGCTTTTTTTTTTTTTAATAGTATCCTTAGAAAGCTACACTGTATTCTGAATGAGCATTATTATAAATATTTTTTCTTCCACTTTTCTTCCAAACAGTGGAGAAGAGACAGAAAAGTAAAAAAATATCTTCTCTACTCTAAACTAGAAAACAATTGGGTACGTGCTCCTGAAAAGTTCTACCCTGACTCTTTCCTGGCTCAACAGGAAAATAAGCACTTTTCATTCTTTATTTTTAAACCTACGACATGGCAAAACATTTCCCACCAACAAACGCCATTACCTGCACCTTCATACACCACCTTGTTCCCAACAGAAACGTTTGTTTAAACATCCTGTTCATTTCTAAAGCTTCCATCTCGGAGGTGAGCGCTGCTTTCCCTGCCCCATCCCAGCTATCTAAAGCTGAGAAAAAAAATGACTGCTAGTGTCCACAATCTGTCAGATTAATATTTGCAATTCAAAAAGATTAAAAATAATAATAAAAAAGCTTAAGTGCAGTGTATACAAATTTTAGAGGCCTGGACAGCATAATACATGCTTAATAGGCTTTTACAATATTCATATTCATGAAGTCTCTCTTATTCAAACCTCTGCTAAAACAGCTCACTTTCCCTTTTTTTTTTCTTTTAGTTCTGTCCACAAAAATTCAACCGGCAGCAAGTCTTAATGTACCAATATTAAAATTCTCCTTTACACATACTAGTGAATTGCAGCTGTGTGCTTTTGAGGCTCATTCTTTTGAAGAACAAAAACAAAGCAAAGAAGAAATCAATATGCAAACAATAGAATATCGAACAGGCATTAAAGTCCAGCTTGTCCAGCTTCTATTTCAGTGCCAAAAAGGGACAACATTCACTTCGCTCTGTGAAGGTCAACTATTTTGTTTATGCTCAAACCTTCGTCAGAAGAGTATTAAAGGAATTTGTTCAAAACCTGCTTCAGTTAAAGTAGGTGCTTTCACCTTCTTTTTAGCTTTTGGAGAAGTTTTGCTGTTCCACTTTAAACAAATTTAACTTACCTCCGTCATGCTCAGAAAAAAACCCAGAGCTCACATAAAGGGTGCCAGTTATCAGCAGTTCCTCATTTCTTACTTCCTAAAGAAGACCCAGAGGCAGAACTAATTGTACAGTACTGATCTCCGGCATATGTACCTTTTAGCTTTCATTGCCGTTGTTTCTTGCTGAACATTAAGAGGAGTTTTAAACATATGACAGACTCTTGCATCAAGATTTTAAGTTTCCTCAAAGAGGAACCACACTGACATTCTTGTGCAAGCTAATGTCTTGGTTCTTAAAGTGAAGAACTGCACAACACTAACTAAATCCAAGTGACTACGAATTCCAAGGACAAAACTGTCCTGGAGAAAGAGACACAGCTTTTACTGCCTTATCAATTATAAGCAGCAAGTTGAACCTTATAATCAATCACCTTGCTTTCTAGCATTTTCCCCCCAAAAAAACTGTTTTAACTTTTAATGAAGGGTTTGCTGGTGGGATCAAGTAATTTCAGATTTGAAAGCATCAGATGCACAGGTTACAAAAACTTTAAATGAAAACTTCTAATGAAGAGCTTTCTGAACAAGTTAAAACGCAATACTGAAAGGTTAGATCCAGTATTACATTTTACTGTTTAGGAGGTACAGAGGGAGATTAGGATAAACACAGTTTCTCAAAGGATAATTTTTCTGCAATCCTTCTGATTATTTAACAGGACCTAACAGATCTACAATTGCAATGATACTTCTTGAGAAGCTTAATAAACATACGTATCATTACAATTTCCCCCATGATAAATCTCAGTCTCATGCACTGATCTATACTATGCACATAATCACCCTCAAGTTTTTTTCAAGACCCAACAAACCTACAATATCTCATTAATCAGCCATTTACCTCTTCTCTCTCTTAAAATAAATAAATAAATTACAAAGTTCCCCAGAAAAGAAAACCCACTCAAACAGAACAGGACACAAAAAAGTCAAATAAACTTACAGGAAATTTATTCCAACTCAGTAATATTTGCTACTGTGTGTATTATTCAGGAACTTATAAACTATATAGACTACTTTGCTACTGTTTTCAGAAATGTTTTAGTAGTACTACATAAGTGAATAATGCACCAGTAAAGACTTTCACTGCAAAAGATTTGTACAAAAAAGAAAAGCCTTTGTAGAAAGGATAGTGGTTTTTATTGTAGTCTTAGAAAATATTGAATTATGAAAGATACAAAATCAACTGTTGTAATTATCTGTTTATTTTACAATCTGTATGCCATCATACTCTTATGGCTTTAAGGTAGTCGTCTAAAGTATTTTAAAACATGCTTTAACAAAGTATTTTACAATTTCAAAATCGAGTATTTCTTTATTGAAAAAAACCCAACCAAACTCCAAAACATTTACCTGAGAATTCTGTATCATAAAATTGTCATTCATTGTTAACTTTTGCAAGTTGATGATATAGGTTATAGAAGTCAACATGCAACTTGTAGGTCTACTGTATTAAATAAATATTTTTAAAATTATTTAGATGCAGCTGATTAGGCAAAAACCTACCCTCAAACTTCATCAAGTTCATCATAGGTTTAAAAACATGACATGAATTTTACCATATGTCAATGACAGCCATGATCTCTGCACTGGAAGCCCTGCACCGTTTGCTGGGGGGAATTCAGACCCTGGCTGACCACCAGACTGCAGCAGTGGAGCACAACTCTTTGGTGGATATTCTGGCCTCCGAACTTGGTAATCACTGACCTTGTTTTCCAACATCCATAGCCAAGTGTGTCGGGGGTTTGGGCCACTGGATATGTTTAAGTTCCCAGCCAGTCATTCTCTACATATATGCTCCACCCCTTTATAACAAACATTTAACCCAACTCTGAATTCCATTTCAGAGCACGTGTACTATTAAGACAATGCTTTAACGTCATTATCCACGTCATTTAGAATATCACCAGCTTTAAAAGTGGTATTATGTATGGATAGTAGAGAGGATTGGGGCTTTCTGTTTTGTTTTTTACTGTTTCTTGTTGGTTTGCTTTTTAAATAAAATGGAGACTTGGGAGCAAAACACTGCCCAAGGTTGCAACACAGCGGGGAGGCAGGATTAAATTAACCAGGCATATACAGACGCTGGAGAAAAAACCCAGAGAGCTTCATGAGTAATACATATACAGGATCAACATATATAAATGACAGTCATTTCAAAGAAATTCAATTATCTGAAAATATATCCAAAGCAGTAGAACTCTCATGATGTCTGCCATATACTATTTATTTCTGACTTCCAATTACTGCAAGCACTGTGATTTATACAAGCTCTGCTCCATTAACATAAATTTTCCCCTTAAAAAAGTAATGATATATGATGAAAATCCAAGATATCACTAGAGATTTGAATCAACTTTCAATCCCAAAGGTGAGGTAGTGTAGTCACTTGTATTACGTGCTGGTTATGAGAAGTACTGTTGAAATCTGTCAAATTTTTAATTTTTGTTTTAAATAAGTGGCTTAATAGTCTTAATATATTTATTAATGCTATGTTACTTGCGGGGGAGGGAGAAGAGGGGGGAAAAGAGGCTTGCCAAGAACAAGTTTTGTCTCACTGCAAGATAAAACTGCAAAGCAGTATTTACAATAGTCCTTTGCTTAGTTGCTGCCTACTGTACATGCACACAAAGACACAAAAAACTAATATACATTCTGAGGTAGGAAATGAAGAACTCCACTGGCTTGTACAAGATTCTTCATGTTTTGTAAACCAGCAAAACCAAAGTTTTCTGTGGTGAGGTTCAATACTTAGTTCTGGTGTGAGAAAAACATCTAAATAACAAACCATCATTGGTGTACAATATGCATCTACTGCCATGTAAAAATCTAAAAAACAGGGATTATTTTTAGTAGCTGAATTTCTCCTTCGCAAGGTAAATAAAGGAAATCCCTCCAGCTCATTTCCTTATTATACTTTCTATATGTTTATACTTATAGCACAAGCCATAAAAGGTTTAGCCATAAAAGTATCCTGAAGACTAAAATTCTGAAATAGATCTTTACTGGTCCCAGTGATCAGAGAACAAATACATTTGTAGATTACTTTAGGCAATTAGGCACTGGAGTTGAAGAATTTGGTGCCTGAATACCTTAAAAAAAAAAATAAAAATCTGTCCTTAAACTTTCACAATACTTTAATTCCAACTGATCACAAACAGCGGCGAGCTTGAAGGTGCTAGGACAGTAAGTCACAATACAGCAATGAATTTTAACAAGCATATGGGATTCAGATGCCAGAGGATCCAATGCACACTAATCAAAGAACTGCATCAGTTTCAAACTTCTGCCTTTCCCAGTATGTTGTTATTCCTCCCACAAAATCTAGAGAAGAGAGCAGTATGCTGCAGCACCTCCGCTGTTCCAGTTGTCTTAACTACGTACTGGAGAGCTAAGACAAAGGCATATAATCAATAAAAGCTGGCTCTGGTACAGGGATGGGAACAGCAGGAAGCAATGAGCTGTTCCAGAGCACACTTGCCAGAATCTCCTCACACTATCATGTTATCCTAACCGATCTACAAAATACACATTTATAGAGCTATATATGCTTCTTAAGGTTTGTCTACCAGAAAAAAGAAATCTTAAAGAGGTAAGAATTCCAGGTATAGAAGTCATTGTACATAAACACCTGTTAGGAGGCTTTTCTTGAGATGCAGAGTGGCGTTAGGTATACTGTGGCATAAATCAGAGTGAAGGCTGCTCTTTACCTGAATTAAAGCTTCCTCACAAATAAACATCTGTGCACAGAGTTTATACTTTCCAACAACTTTCCTGAACTCTCCTTGGCATTACCATACAGAAAAAGCTCCAAGGTTGACAGACATAAATTACACTCTAGAACTACACAGAGCAAACCCAAAGCTTGCCAAGTAATATAATGACCATGTAATTGTCAATGTCGTTTCAAAAGATAAAGTTTCATCTTTTCTTTCACTTAGTAAGTTACTTTACAATAATGCTGAATCTCACTTTTAGTTGCAACGTTGAGAAGCTGGCAATAGGAAGAGAAGAGATTCACTCATCTGTAGTGCATTTGTCAGTCATTTGCTGACAGAAGTCTGTGATACCACTGCTCTGTCCACACTGTTCCACAAGCAAAGTTTTCTCCAATGTTCTTACAGAAACTGGATGCAGTTCTTGCACTTGATCGTATGTTGCATCACATACACTTTTCACACACTGGTAACAAGAACTCTGCTCATTTGTAGATGTAACACCTGAAAGACCATCTGCTAATTCTATACATGCTGGTATTGCAAGCTCACTTTCAGACGGAGCTGTTCGTTCTCTCTCTGGGAATAAAAATGAAAGCGGACAATCTGAGGAAGAATATTTTGCAAGTATTTGTATTTGCTCGTGACTCAAGGCTGCTTCCTTACACACTTGCTGGCAAAGTCCAGTCAGATTCTGCTTTGTCTCACCCAGAGTTGACAAAATGTGGTTTCTTTCCTTCAGCAAGTTCTCCTTCTCATTTTGCTGCAAAAAGAAAATAGCCTTTTAGTCTACATTTTAACACAAAAACTATGGCTTATGTTCCTATCAAAGCTAAAACAAGACTGTAAATAATCTGGTCTGCTGAAACAGAAGTAATTTGGCAGTAAGAAGGTAAACAGCAACACTATCAAATGCCTATCAAAAGGACAATCCTAACCTCTCTTGAAGTGTCATCGACTGAGCTACTTGAAGTGATTTTTCAGACATACAACTTTTTCAAAACTCATGCTGGCAGCCAAAAGAGTAATTTGTAGGTATTAAATAAATGAAACCTAGCTTCACTTACTATAAGTATTCCTCAAACACTAATTCTACAGGGTAACACATTTAAAACATTACCACTGGGTCAAAAAGATGTTAAGCGAAGCAGTCTTCATAGAGATTTATATTTTAGAAGTTAAATGTTGAAAACCAGACATCACATTTTCACTATTGATACTACTCTGCTAGATGAAAATAAATACAGTTCTCAGGAAGTGCCAAGTCCACTGTGGAACAAACAATGGAAGAAGAGTTTCTGAAGTAAATAGAAAATATAGGAAAGTTAAAGAAATAAAACATGCTAAAATTGTAAACAAAATATTTTCTCTGGAAATGCAGCAATCCCATTTGTTTCAAGGCACTCACTAGAACACTGGAAGTTAAAGAATTTAAAGTGAAGCGACAGAGGAATGAGAGATTAGTGAATTGAAGAGACAAGAACAGAGGTGCCGCTAGGTAGGTAACTTATTATTGGAACACAAGAATTCGGGCTGAATGCTTGAGTTTTGTTTACACAGCTAATATGCTTAAGAGTGGCAGGTGCCTCTCAGACATGAAGTAAGACTGCCTTGCTCTGAAGAGCTTACAATCTAGCTACATAATGCAAAAGGACCTTCTAAACACAGGGCAGCGAAAGGGATGGCAATTCACTAATGAATATCAAGTAGAAAGTAGTACCATTCATTAAAAATTAGCTTTTTTTTTTTTTTGCTTTTACTTCAATGACATGAATTTTTCTGAGACTTCTGATACAACTGGCTGAAGATGAAAGGACATTGATAACGGAGAGGTCTAATGATGGAAACATCTGGAATAAAGAAAAACGAGGAAATGGCAAAGAAGGACAGGAAACAAGCAAGAACATAATGAAGCAGTTGAAAGAAAAGGACAAAACCCCAAAACAAACATGCCACGCATTTTGAGTTCTAAAATTAATTAATTAAAAGAAGAGGCAGAGTTTTGAAGACATACAAAGCTTTAAATAGTTTTTTAAGAAATAAATTTTCATCATAGGGACTGTGCGTTATCACTATTGCTATGTCAATTCACTCTTAGAAAGTTTAATTATTTTCAGTCCTCCTCACATCCCCTTTTGCAGGAGAAACTCATACTGCAACCTCTACTTCTTTTTGAAACAACTGACTAACTTTAAGTGGCATTTTGCAAGAGAAGCAGTTGTTGCCAATCCTTTTTGCCCAAAATGATTAGAAAGAGTGCTTTGCTAATAAACTTCTACTTGTCAGCATACTGGGAGCAGCTGTTCCCAGACCTCCTCATACGAAATCACTTTATGTACATTTTGGGTATGTAGACGCACTCAGCTGTGTATTATGGACTGATGAAATTATCTGGACTGCTGTTTAACACAAACTTCAACATTCAGAAACAGTTATTCCAGTGTAAGTTCCCCACGCCCATCTGAAGTTGTTGACAGATTAATACATTTAAATATTATTGTTTTATTTTAGCAGCATTATACTAATACTTGCAAAGTAATGCCAGCTAGTTTTGAGGTCATAATAATCATCAAACTAAGAGCTCTTTTAATTCTTCTGGTGAAGAATCTATTTAGTTCACACACTTCCTCTCTCTGCTATAGTATACATAACAAGATCTCAATTACACTTCTTGGATCACAGCTTACAGTATGTCACTCACTGACACATCCTCCTCCTGAGCTACAGAATCTTCACAGAAGTAGTGCTTCTTGAGGCCAGTTATCCTTTACTCTGCTCCCCCTCCCAAGTACCCTCATTTTAAAGCTTTGAAGTGAGAAAGTACAAAGAATGTGAATATACACAGGTGCTCTGAAAGAGCTGTTTCTAACAAGCCAACATCTTGAGTGGCCCATATGTATTCTCAAATATGCAACATTAGTGAACAACAAGAACACATAGGTTCACCTGAAAGATCAATAAGCAAAGACTGTATGGGCATCAAAAATGACATTATCAGTACAGAAGATCAAGAGAAATGACCAAACTTAATTCTCCCAGGTAACAGGTAGATTCAGTACCAAACAGCAATTTTCTTCAACGTAAGCACAGCTTAACATAAGACTTTCAATTTTAAAGAATCACTTGGGTGAGGAGGTACCTCAGGAGGTCTGTAATCCAACCTCCTGCTCAAAACAAAGTCAGCTCAGTTTTTGCTCAGGGCTTTGCTCAGTCATGTCACGAAAACCTCCAAGGATAGAGCATGCACAACCTCTCTGGGTAACCTCCTCTGCCTGCCCCATTGAAAAAAAGTGTTTCCTTATATCCAGTCGAAACCTCCCATTTTAATTTATGACAATGTCTCTTTTGCTGAAGTACTACCCCCTGGGAAGCCGAAGATCTTCCACTCCCAATGGCTACATGATCTTGAGGACTTCCCCATAGATATGGGCAGGTGGCTATTAGGTCTCCCCACAGCCATCTCTTCTCCAAGCAGAAGCCCTGTTTCCTCTGCCTCTCACCACAGGAGAAGTACTCCAGGCCTGACCATCCTGGTGGCCTTCTCCTAACCTTGCTCCAGTTTGTCAATGTACTTCTGGCACTGGGAGGGGTCAAAACTGGGCAAAAGATTCAGTCTTACATGTGCTAAGTATAGGAGTACAATCACTGCCCTCGAACCACTGGCTGTGCTCCTGTTAATACAGCCCAGGACACTGATGGCCTTTTTTTCAGACTGGACACGCTGCTGACCCATGCTCAGCTTGCTGTCTGCCCAGAGCCCCAAGGTCCTTCTCAGCAAAGCTACTTCCCAGCCAGCTGGTCTCCAGCCTCTACTCATGCGGGGGGTTAGTCTGTTCCAGATATAGGACTTTCCCAAGAAACACACCACAAATACTATCTTTTAATCTGAGAGATCAAAAACCTGATAAGCAACAACAAATAGAAATGAATACAAGACAACATGCTGCACATACTGGAAGCCAGGATGAGGAATTTAACCAAATAATATTTCCTAACAGACTATAGTAGAGAGTGTTATCTACTTGTCAAGAGCTTTCAGACTATAGCTACACCATATTATCCTCTCTCAAAGCCACATTACAGAGGATACCATGAGAAGATCAGACTAACAGGTCTGAGGCACATGACTGACCCAGAGAAGCAGGAACGAGGCAGGAGTCATCATGCATGAAGCAACCTAGATGTACAACACAATGCCTTTCACAGATGTCTCTTTTCTTCCACCCACCTGGAAATTATGCCTAGACAGAGCTGAAAGTTTCTGTATTTGTGCACGACTTACACAAGTTTGATGATGCATAACATCAGTGGCTGTCAGACATGCGCAACAGCTCCAAACAAGGTCTTTTCAGGAAGTTCTGAAGAAACTTACCTGCACAGTTGGAAAAAATACGCGACTGGAACATGTTTGTGCCTAGAGCATGATTCATAACTCAGACCTCACCTCACCATTCTCAACACTCATTGTCTAGACCTTGCACAGCGATATCTGTCGAACAGCGGACACTCAGTCTGTTCCAGCACAGGTCCACAGAAGAAAGGATATTATACTATAATTATCAGTCACTTAATCAACTACAGGTCTAATCTTGCAGATGAATCTCTATTTCCCCCCACCAAGTGTTGCAAAATATTGACAAAGTTACATAACAAACAGAAATGACAATATGACAACAAAAACAGGCAGAAAGTTCTGAACTGTCAGAAATTCAACTTCTCTCTTTAGTCAGAATAATACAACTGTTACTAACACAATCACTTGATTTCCCTCCCTCCCAGAATATCTTCTTCATTCAGCACACTGAATGACTTGCTCTGTCAACTCATCAGGGCTGTATGGCACTGCAGGCCTTCCTTCAAAGCCCGTCTCCTTTGTTGCAGAAGTAGAAGTGCATGTAGTGAAAGATGATGGACCGCTTCAGGAAAATAAATTTCTAGCCCATTGCACTTTGCTCTAATTTTATTTTCCTTTTCACTCTGAAGTCATAAGAAGAAAGGTGCAACATGACTGCATATGTTCCTAGCTAATGCAGATACCAAATTCATGTACATAAACACAAAGTCCAAAATGCTCCATAAACAAGAATTAAGAGTACAGTAACCCTAAACAACTGAACTATTTACTGCACATGTTATGATCAACTATGAAACTGAGATAAGAGGGTCAGAAACAAAGACCAGAAAAAAACCACTCTCAATTATTTTCTTGCCAGGAGAACTTCAGATTATCCACATTGCTCTTAACTTATACATTTATCTTTTTATTGCCTTTCAAGGAGAAATTATATTAACAGATGGTTGCAGAGAAATCTGGATGCATTCATTCCTCAGCTACAATGTTGACACAACTGCTAAAAAGGCAAGCAGCTTCCTGAGCTCTGCTATATCTTCCACCTTTCTGCAAGGGTCTCATTTTTAAGATTTAAGACTCAGGAAACAGTTCACCAGCCCTTGTTGATATGTTACAAGAACAATACTTACACAACTAACAATTGCATAACTGTAAACTTGATCGTGAGCAATACTACGAGCTAAAGAACAAAAGCACAAAGCAAGAAAGGGGAAAGAGGTAGAAGACAAAGCAGAGTGGGATGATGATTTGGGAATCATTCTGTACAATTAAGCTCAATACTGATGGGCTTCAGAAACACCATTCACCAACAACTATGCCGTGATGCACTTTTACTTGAATGGAAACAAGCCCACAGAAAGAAAGATGTGTGTACTTTAGAGTTAAGCACAGAAAATCTAGAACGGCTATCAAGAAATCATCTAAGACTGATAGTTTTCTAAGCTTGAGTGGAAAAAGTAGTAAGCCACCTCACTCAAACTACTGCCAGATGCCCAGTCAAGATATTTAGTGAAAGACTCAAGTCAATAGTAATGAATATTTATACATACCAGTTTTTCAATTTCAGATTCAAGATTTTGTATGCAGTCAAGTTTTCTCTTACGACATCGCTGTGCTGCAATTCTATTTTTACTTCGTCTTCGGATATCATGAATACAGTCCAACTGTTCAGGAGTTAATTTATGCATTTTCAGAAATGACTGGAAGTCATTTCTGGAAAGTGAGATAATCCTTTGTGCATTAAATGGCAGTTTTACCTAGAATGTAAGATACAATTATAAATCAAAGGTGAAACTGATACACACAAACACCAACAGGCCAATTCAAGTTTTTATTTTAAGCATTCTTTACCCCACAACCCATCTTTCTTCCTAAATCTCAGAAACAAGAGCAAGCTAATGTAGCCATCAGGTGAGGTGGATAAAACCCAGGGGTTTCAACTAGAGGAGTTCAAGCACGGGCGAAATAACTGAGTACTTTGCACATTTACACTAGATCCTCAAAAGCATATTCAGAGTAGGATGAAATCTATCCATGTGTGCAGCAAATAATTAGGTGATACACTCTAGGAAAGTAAGTTATGGTTAGGTGGCGCACAAAACAGGTGCCAAGAATCACTAATACAGTCTAAAGTTTCCCCTAAGCTGCTATTAAGACTGTATCCTGCATACATTTTCATACCTATAGTTTTCCGTAGGAAAAGTTCACTGAAACAGGCATTTACTTAAAATATAGAAGTTACAATATTTGTCTTGTAATTCTTAACGCTGGAGAGAGAATCAGGTTCTTGCTACTGTCTGTACACCTGAGCTACAGAAGCAGGAGCTTCTGAAACATACATAGATCACAAAGTCCTGATTAATACTGAAAAACATCTTTACCTTTACAAAATAACTGCCACGTTTTATGAAGTATCCAACTAAAGACACTTTATTTTAATCCTTACATTTGATTATATTAAGTAGCAGAATATGTTACCTTGCTGTGGTCAAAGATCTGAGTTTAGTTTAAAAAGCAAACAGAGAAACCCTTTCTGTGATTGGCTACCACTGGTGACAAACAGGCAAAAAAAAGGACAGAGTATTGCCCTCAGCAACGATGCCATCCACTTCTTTGTAATGTAAAGATGAGGAATGTATTTAGCCAAATCTGGCCTTTTGTTTGGTCTGCCAACTTTCTACATTGATGGTAGCTTCCACTCATTTTAAGTCTCAGTAAGGCCCTGTATCTTGAAAAGAAAAAAACTAGTGCTTTAAAAACAACTGAATTTTCATTACATTAAATGATCCATCATACACAGAGTCACATTGCAATTCTACAATTCTAAGAAATGTGACAGAAATCATTGTAGGTACATAGTAAAATCTTTTGGGATTAGACTACTTATGGATGGCATCTGCCTAAAACACTACCAAAGCAATGACGTAAAGGAAAGAAGTGCCAAATAATTTCTGCAGTTGGAGGAACAAATATAACCTCAGTTTTAGAGAAGGCGATACTATTAAAGCAGTCTTAAATACACAGCTACCGAAGCCAGCTTGAAAACTTAATTTTCATTTCACAGTAAATCTGAAGTATCATTTCTCTCCCACCTTCTCCCCACAACACAGAATAAAACCAAGAAAATTGTTAAGTTTCTATAAAACAAAGGTTCCAAGAGGCTTAAAGTTTTCTTAAGTTTAACTGAAGTAAAAAAAAAAAAAATTCTGTATGAACCCCCATGCCTTGGGGTTTAAGACTCACAACCTTTTCTGATAAAGGTTGTTCCAGAAAAATATCCGAAGAGATCTAATACCTACGCATCTACCACTTCAATATCCTACCAAAAAATACTCTGTAAGTCTCCCTGAATTAACAGTGATCTTCCATATAAATCTTCGAATAGTTATTTAAAGTTTCACTTCCCAGATTTTTAAAACAAGCAACTACAAAAAAAACCACCCCACCCCAAGACACTCAGAATTAGGTTTTTGAATAGGGCCTTAAGAGACAGGGAAGCAAAGGGTACACCAGGATGCTCTTACCTCACATTCTTGTTCTCTTGCTGAACAGGATTCACTGTCTCCCTCGGTGTCAGTTTCCGAATCCTCTCCCAAACTTATCACGTAATTATAAGGACACTGTTCTTGTTGCTGCCCCTGAACATAATCTCCACTGCTTATTTCAGAGCTGTTGGAGCATCCTTCAGTACTAAGGTTGCTTATAAAGGGGCAGTTGACAGAATTCAACGTTGTAAAAGTTCGTTGCGAGCAAGGTTCAGGGCTTTCACTGATCCTGATACCCAGCCACGGACACTCTGATTTTTTCCCCGAATATACTGGCTCCAAGCACTCTTTTGGAACTGCAGGTGGTAAATGTATTTGACAGGCTTCTGTGCTGTAAATATCACTCCAGAACCCTTTTGCTAGATGTTCTGCTACCTCTCTCTCCACACTGCTTCGATCACCAGCTGATATAATGTTAGTGGCTTCTCTAGTGCACAAATCGACCTTTGAAGGTGCGTCATCTTGACTTTCAATTTTGTCATTCCCAACTCCAGTACCTGACACAGTTTTTTCAGCTAAGACTGTGTTGTTTTGCATACTACTGAAATTCAAGTTACCATATTGCTCACAAGTATGTAAAAAAGACACAGAATTGATTCCATGAGGTGCAGCAGAGTTTTGGGGGAAAGCAGCAAGATCCATTTTCTCCACAGGACACAACACATTCTGAGTCACAGAATCTCTCTTTAACACTTCCTTTTTCTCAATGCCCTCCTCGCCTTCTTCCATTTTTACCTGAGTCTCTTCACATTTTGAGACCAGCTGCATAGGTACACACTCCTGAGGTTTTTGTATGCCATCATTATCAGGTATTTCCTTCTCAAGGAAAGTTGCAATTGGTGGCACCTGAATGTCTTTAATACTGGAACTGGACTCCGAAGTATGAACTTTGTCATTTCCAAAAGCTTTCTGGAATTTCCTATACTTTGGGCATTGGGAAGATAAGCTGGCAACACTACCCCTTTCTAAATGTACAGGATCACATGTTTGATTGGCATTATCTTGGAGAGCAGGCGATGATTTAGCATTTTCTTCATCTTTACAGAGCTTTATGTCAGGAGTTTGAATACATTCCTTTTCTAAAAGTTCTTCTGCTTCATCATCTACTTCTAGGTCTTCATCATCCACATTGCCAATTTTAGGGTTTGCTTTCCGACAATGCTGTGTACAACACTTC
>NW_009195060.1:0-11711 GCF_000690835.1 Fulmarus glacialis | reverse complement strand
TGATCCGATTTAAAGTCCAAAAATTTGAATTTGAGAAACTGAAAGCAAGACTCTTCAATGTTGTGTACACCCAAAAATTCAGCACATTTGCAAACTTCAGAGACGTTGTCTTTATTTAAAATAAGTTTAGCTGTGTACGCAAACTGAAGCAAAGGACTAAATCCTTTAAGTGTTACCTATTGAAAAAAAAAAAAGAAAGAAAAAAAATATTAGTATGGCCAATATGGGTTTAAATAGAGAAACACACAGAACCCAAATTTACCTGTGAGCAAGCCACACCAGCAGGACAGAGTACAAGACAAAAGCAGATTTGTTCCACAGAGAAAACCTGGCCACACTCATTCTGAAACAAATCCTCTGATACAATTTTATCCTATACATTTTGTGGCAATTATCTTCTTCACTGTGATCAATCTCTTAATAAAATGTTCTGACAATATAGTACTAACAAGTGAAAAACACTGTACACTGAAAACCAGTAACTGGATTCCAACTTTACAAGATACTTTTCAAATCCAAGTTGTACATGAATTACTCTAGAATAAGTCAAAATGCTGCTGGTATTTAACTGTTCCTCTAAAGAGCAATTACTGTTATTTGCACACTCTTATGCATCACTGATATAAAAAAGTTTGAAAAAATGGAATTTGACCACACATGATTATTTATTACTATAGCCACCTAGTCCTTTCTTCCTCCCACAGATGAAAACAATTACCCAAAAACTGTACATCAAAACCAATTATTCTCAGTTTAAAGCCTCTTTGGAGTAGGTAGTTTTAATTGCACATTTCCATCATTATAATCTCAGTTTTTACTGCAAAACAGTTGCCTAACAGGGAATCCAGAAATAAACAAAAACTGTATCGTTACAAACTGAACGAGATCATCTTCTACACATGAAAAAATTACTAAGCAATCAGGCAGAAAACTGTAAACACATCACCATGTTAGAAATTACATGACACTTCCTATAGCCTTTCCCTGCAAGTGAAGGATAAAGCAGTATGTCCATTTTTACTACTCGAACTCAAGTCCACATTCTGCTCCCCTCCTTTATTGAAATGAACAGGACTTTATTCAGCATAAAGTGCTATATTAATGCATTAACTATATTGAATTCTTCTGCCAGCAAGATAATTAACTATACATGCAATTTAATTTAGGAATCAGTTGAGGGTTTGTTTTGTTTGTTTTTTTAGTGGTTGTTTGGGGCTTTTTTTAAGAACACATAAACAACACATGAAAGGAAGTTGAAGAGATCTGCACAGAGGCAGTTCAGCAAAACTGTAAACTCTACGACCTATCTAAAGAATTCTTAAAATAGCATCTGAAACATGCTCTGGAGAGAAGACTACTGATTACACCACCACATTAATTCATCCTTGATAATGTGGGGGAGTGTAAAAGACAGTTTATCCATAAGCTGGCAAGAAGTCTTCAAACTTAGTCAACAAATCATTAAAGTGGGTTTACAAACAAGTGACATTCATACATGAAACTGAACAACACAAATACAATAGTATTTCAAAACTGTATGTTCTTTCCATGTAAGGAAGAAACACTTACTGCTAAAAACTGGAAGGATCGAGAGGGGGAAAAAACATTCAGTACTCCTTTCACTTTCTCTTACACATTTCTAGCTGGCTATCCTCAAACAAGATAGAACGCTAGAAAGACTCTTGGTCTGACTGACCTGGAAAAGCAACTCTTGTAGCCATTTATTTAATTTGTGTTTGGGCTGAAAGTCTAACTCATAGAGTAAAAACATTGGTAGAAAACCAACACAGAACGTACACCAAGATGTCAGTAGTTAGGCTTTACAATACAATATATATGAAGTACTTTAATTCCAGAAATATTTTGGCATCTCAGATTGTGGACTGGTGTCTTTCATTTTAAACTTCAAATATTTTGGATGATGAAAAAGGTTAAAAAAAAAAATTCACATGTCAAACCATGTGATCAGTGTTTGTCTCTCTCTTAAATATGCAGCTTCATAAACTGACTCATTTCAAAATATTCAGTTCCCAGAAGAGCTCAAGTTGCTGAGTCTTAAAATGCTTTTACCAAGTAAGTGATCAGATCAAATGATTAAAGATGAGGTTCACTGTTAGTATTTTTGCTTGTTGCTTCAGCAGATTCAGTTCTTACATCAGTAATACTAAATTACAGTAAGAGTCCTCTTAAGTCTACATTGTAGTAAATAGCAGGATTATGATGTTCCTCCATTTTCTTTACAAATTCTTCTAACTCAGGTTTATTTCATGGGTTCACTGGAACACTGTTGCTTTGCACCAGAGACTATTTTTCCCCTCTCTAACTTTAATGTACATTTCTTATTCTTCCAATATCCTATTTTTTCCATCATGCCAAAGTAAAATTTTCTCTTCAACATCAGCAGTTCTACACACTACTAATTTCCCTCTTTTACTCCAAATCATGGCTTTGTGTCCCCCAGCATCCTACTCCCCTTCCACATCAGCTCCCATCATTACTTTTCTTTTAATCTGAGAGATGTTCAGGCTATCAACATATTAAGCCACTAGATAAAAAAGTATAAGAAGAAATGAACACACAGACACAGTAAGAAGGTTGAGTAAAAGTGACATAGTGGTATTATGCTGTAACAAAATTTTGTAACACATTCATTGATCAATAGAGAATAGCAAAGACCACTGAAGCTCTTTTAAAGAGACCACTTGATCCCTTTTAGTTTTCTGTTTTCTATTAAATCAGAAAGATTCTGGTAACAGAGAATCCTTCAGCTTATCTCAGTACGTTACAAAGCCAGCAAGGTAGCTACTTTACTGAAGTACAGGCTTTCTGAATACATCATCTCTGCGTTAACACTCAACTCAGTCTTGTACATGAACGAGTCTATAATGTAATCTCCAATGTCACTATAAATATTCATTGATGTGCACCTTTCCTCCAACTTTAATGATTCTAGTTGAGTTGCCAACAATTTGCATGTTATTTGCCACCCCCAAAGCTGATTACCACGAACCACCTCCCAGAAAGACATTGATTATTTAACAACCAGCTCTTCAGATTACTGCTGCCATTGGGCATAATCAGAGCACTTGGAGGCTCTTCATTTTTCATCTACAAGCACAGCATTTCATATAAAAATCCAGTCACTTGCTTGCCTCATGCCTCTTATAACTTAACTAAATACCAACTGGAATCTTTAAATGTCTTGGACGCTCCAGATATGTAATAATACATTTTCTTTCCTACGGATGTCAGGTTCTGGCTCATTCCCGCTGAATGCCTTTAAATTCAATATGACTTAAGAATATGTATTTTAGGGATAAAAAAAAAAACAAGTAATTGCAATACATTTTCTCAGTCTTAATAATAATAAAACACAGTAGGAAAAAAAAAATCAAGCTGCTAATGATCAGTGTGTAAAAAGGATGGGGAAATGAGAAGAAGAAAATTGTTAACAGTAAGCAGCAAGTAAGGAATATAAGCACGGTTGTATTACTCAAACATACGAAACCAAATCTTAATGACACCGATTTAAAGGTATTACCATTCTAAGCTTTAACTTGTTTATTTATTACTCAAAAAGTATTCTCTCTTCATACAGGAGGACTAGTTCTGAAATACCTTTTACCATTTAAGGCCTGTTTTTTGACAAACTTACATGCTTTGAATCAGAGGCACAATTTTAAAAGTAATATATACTTAATTGAAAAGATGTCCCCTATACATTCCCCAAGACAGCATTCATTTATCTTCAGGCTGTGATATACACTCAGAGCTGCCTAGCCTTTACCTCAAGCAATGGCAGCTTTACAACTTAAGAAATTCCTTCCCCTCAGTTCTTAACTCTCTTACCTTAACTTCTCAGTTAAGCACCAGCCTATTGTAAAACAGAACTGAACAAAACAGATCAGAAGCACTGGCAGGTAAAATACAGAAGGGAGTGACACTCACCTCTTCCGGTAAAGTGATGATAAGATCAGCATCCACCTGGCCCACAATTCTTGAAAGGAAGTAACTGCTGCAAGCTGCAAGCACAGCTTTGTGAGCCCGAAATCGCTGATCTTCCACTAAAATAGTAACATCACAAAGAATATCTTGCTTTCTCTGATCATCAAGACTGAGAAGTATGTTGGTACTATGTACTGAAGATTCATATGCAAAAACCACACTATTCTTCTCACTTAGAGACATTCTGTATCACAAATGGTAGTGCAAGTCTCAGTGGAAAGCATGCTTCTATTCTTCAAATCTGGAGGAACAAAAAAAACCAAGTTGTACACGTGAAAGTCATATCCAACAGGAACCTATTGATACTAAAACATAATAAGTGAACTGTTAAACATGCATTGCCTGATCTAGTTCTTTTTAAGACTAAGATTAATACTCAATATTTCATACATGTTAATACATAAATACATGCTTACAAGCATTTGAAGGACCCAAACCTTAATACGTACATCTTAAAATACTGCTTTAGTATTTCATAGACCAAAAAGGGAACGATTTTTCATGTGACTCCAGTGATAAAGAACAGATTTTTCCTCAGCAAGTGATTAAGAGTCATAACTTTACCGTAAGACCTAAAAATTATTTACACTTTCATTTTTAGTTATCAGTATATTCTGACTCCAACACTATGAAAATGCAAAGAGAAATAAAAAACAGATGCATTAAGCCAAAATTCACCAAAATACTATGTAAGCTACTTCTGTTTACTGATTCACCCAGTACAGACTAAAATATTTGTGTTCTACCTTCTTTCAAAAGTAGTTTGCCTGCTAAACCAATCAGGCATTGGTAAATACCCTCATTTTCTCTCTAGTGGGTTGGTGTTCTGTTTTTAAAGCAGATTAGAGTTCTCCTATTTTCCACCCGCCTTAATTCTCTAATGCAGCCTTTTTTTCCCCTTTCCTGCTCATTACTATTTGAACTGTCATGCTTGCTAAAAGTTTGCTTTCCTAATCAATCACTATGATTCAGATCACCTGGCAATGGAATCTCTTTTGTGACAGAGCATCAGAGTTCTAAAATAACAGTATTTATTGGATAATAAACAACAGTAAAAGGTATATGATATTTAAAACCTTGACATAAACTTATATGTAACTGTCCTGAAGCTATTCCTCAACTCTTAGTATTTGCAAAAAAAAAGAGCTAGGAAGAAGTCAGCCCTCCTAGAGACTGCAAAGTTTAACAGCATTTCCAAGTCTGATCTTTACACTGTATTTCTAAATTCCTATCTTCTGTGGATTGCGCCTTTCTTCCAGTTAAAAAAGAAAAAAGCCTACTCAGAAGTGTCCTCGCATCTAAAGCTCAATGAAGAAACCACGTGACCAGATTTGGAACTGTCCTGCAAGGAAAATATGATAATACTAGGAAAAGTGTTACCTTAGCAAACCGAGCATTTAGATTACACTGGACTATTCTACCCAAGAGTTACTGTAACTGAACACAGTTGCTGAGACTCACTTCAGCTGACACAGGACTACCCAATCATTATATTGCTCAACAGAGGTTGTTATGATACGCCAGCTCCCAACAACAATAAAGCTGTAGCCAATGCAAATCTTCAGTTTTCAAATATGGGAAACTTTCACAACACGGGGAGGGAGGTGGGCATGGCCATTTTTAAACACAGTGGGGAAAAAACCAACCACCCTGCCAGCTATACTCCTGGTTACTCACTACTCAAGTTATTTTCATGGCATGTAGGCATTCTTAGTGATCTTTTGAACAGAAAGAAAGAAGAAAAAGATCCACATTTCCAGTGGCAGTAGCAGCACAGTACCAGTCTGGACTCCGGTAAAGCACAGAGCATCAGCATTATCTGCCCTTCCCACTCCCTCAAGAACACTGTACGCTCAACTTCACAGTCAACTTTACCAACAAAATATACAGATCATAACTTGGCAAAGGCAAAAAAAGCAAGTCTGTTTTGGGGCATTTGCTTAAACATACAAGATTTTGTTTTGTGAAAATAAAAGTTCTGAGGGAAAAAAAAAAAGTTACACAAATCAGAGTTTTCCCACTAAGCAATACTATACCATGCGCTGTTAACCCTAAAGGGCTTATTTTTGGAAGCAAAAAAACAGTTTAAGCGTTTTCATATACCTAATGACGAGACTGCAGAGATTTGTTTACTTAGGAAATATTTAATTTCCAATCAGTTTAAATGGGAATTATGAAATAACTCCCTCTGAAAGAGTTATTTATGCAATTCTATTCTTATAGTAGCTTATGAGAAGTGCAATATAAATCACATATCCCTAATTCGTTTGCTCTATATGCTTAACTTACCATATTCCTCAAATATTACAGCACACACAGTTTAACAAAGTATGACTCCATATTTGTTACCAGAAGCTCAAAAAAAAAAAAAAAAAAAAAAAAAAATCATCAAAAAGGAATGAAGGGCAAAATGGAAGACTAGATCCAGAATGGTGGGGAGCACAGGAAAGTATTAAAGATAAGGACATATTTTGGGGTGAACACCCAGGCAAAACTCGTGAGGGAGACTACAGTTACAGACAGGCCTTTAAGGGTTCTTTTTCCTTTCTTCTTTTGAAGTCCCAAGTTCTTCCAACCCTCAGATAAACAACCCATGTATCATGCTGCTCTTGGGTTTTCCCTTATAAAATAATCAGTTCCAATATCCAATTCAGCTCATTAAACTTCCATAGCATGGAAGGCTAAAAGAAACAGTAATGGATATATGTGTATGTGTGTCTGTGTGTGTATGTTTGCGTGTGTGTGTGTACATATATACACACACACACAGAGAGAAGACAGTCAACCCTCCTTTTCACTTGATCTCCAGAAGGCACACAACATGCTTTCAAAACAGAGTGCAGCCTACTTGAAGCACTGATAGTGAGCTTCCAATGTTGTTGCTGCCAAAAAAAAAAAAAATTAGGTTTCAACATTGAAACACTACCTTCTGTTTCTTGAGAAGTGAAAACAAATACTCAATTTGAGCATAACTCAAATTTAACACTTTACTCTGACAGAATGCTGTACTTCCTAATGTGAAGAGTTCATCAGCTAAGTTATGTCCCCACTATTTTTAAAAAGAATGCAAGTTTTTTTGAGGTATCCAAAATATAAAATGCAGCATTTCATTAAGCATTTCAAAATTTAAAAGAACCTTTAAAAAAAAAAAAAAACAACCAACAAAACACCACACACACCACACTCAAACACACACATACTCAAAATTTCTCTCAGTCTGCTTTGTAAAATCTAATTACTGTCACACGTGATAAAGAGGAAATCAAAAGGAAAAGAACCACAAGACTGAAAATGCTGGTGAAAACAAAAAGCATCAAACAGGAAAGGGAAAATGTAACCACTGAAAAGCTGTAACACTTTAGAGAAGTACTAACAGAGGTCAAACTTGTGAATGTCTTAATTCTGTTTTCCAGTTGTGTAATAAAGGCATGGTACCACATTTATGATAGTATTTGTCATGACAGCTAACTAGATTTTCCACAGCGGCATGTAAGTACAAAATACACTTGTCCATAAGTAGATTTGTTATATACATATCCACAACAACAACAAGACTGTTGTACCAAAGAGAAAAAGAACACCTCTTCTGTAAACTGTTTAATTTTTCTTCTACTATTCTCCTGGAGCACTTGGAAAATCTTAAAATTAATTTCATTTATGGATGGACAAAGAGAGGAAAAGGTGTGAAGTGGAGAAAACAATTCAGTGCTGCTTTTTAAAGAAGCTTTATAACTTACAAGCTCATGCTGCCACTGTCCTACAAGGACAGACCCTTCTAGGCTTTCTTCCTCCCAGTGCAGGTGTCCATTTTATATAACTTAATTTTCTACAAATATTATCTATCAGATTCCTCCCCCCAGGCAATTCAAATGAAAGCAGCAACAACTTACTAAAAAGAAGGAAAACAGACATTACAAACAATCGTAACGCAAATTATTTCCTTGGAAACTAGACTAAAACTCCTATTCTACCATGCTATTTTTATTTTTAAATTAAGTAAGGAAAACTAAAAGCAGGCACAGATAACTTGTAAAAGTATTCCAAAAGTCAGCAGATGACTGTATACCTAAATCACTTTTCACTAAGTCAGTGTCAATGAACCACCTTGTGACTGAATGCAAAAGGTGCTAAGAAACAAAAACATGCAAGAATATTCGTTAAGATATTTGATACGTCGAAAATAAGGAGAGTCCAAAAAGATCTTTCAAAACTTAAAATAGCCCTTACAATGCAGGTTGAAAGAATTAAAGAAGAAACAACATGAAAATTCACTAACTACAAATCCTCAGTGGAAGAAAACTAGTACTGTCAGTACAAGAACATTCTTCAAATTCCCCTCACCTGAAATTCTGCACCCCTAATAACCTCATAGTCTTGAGAGGAGGGAAAAAAAAAAAAAAGGAGAGAATGTATATAAACACACACTAGTATAAAAACTACATAAAGGAACACTTGCAGCTGAACGAATCAAGTTCTGCTTTGAAAACACAACCAAGCATGCTACTATGAAGTTTCCATTCTTTATCAGACAGTGATTTCAAGATAAAAAAATGTTTTGCCTAAGGGCAAAAATATCTTCTCCTAAATACTGGCTGAAAAACTCTACTCTGCTTTACCAAAGTGAAGTGACTCCAATTTTTTTTTCTCCCTACTAGCATATGATTCAATAGGAAAACTATGCCTAACAGGTACCTGTAAAATTACCGTATCTTCAATAAATTTAGACATCTCTACTTTTAATTGACTAGATATATACAAATTTATTTTCAAAGAACATATAAAATACTTATTATCTCAATGAAAATTAGTACTGCAACAACATTTAAAAAAGGAATATACATTTATTTAAGTACACAGTGTAGAGATCAGAGCAAGATGTCTATCAAGACTCCCTGGCAAATATAGATCTCATCCAAGACTCACTTTTCTCATGCATTTAAAGTTATTCATTAGCTTATATTATTAACATGGAGGTAATTGCAAAGTATAGTAAGTGTAAGGTACTTTAAAATTAGACTGCAGGTTTGCTCACCTGATTGCTTACAATTGGTAGCAATTACTGCTCTTCTAACTCTTAGTTGACTGCAGAATAAAAGAAGTTAATTAAATGATCCTCTACTTCCTTCCCCCAGTCTCCGCTTTAAAGAGTCACTTGGTGCAGATCTTTAGGTAAACCATAAAGTCTCCCCATTTGATTTAAAAAAAAAGATTCCAAATATGATAATCATTATGGCTGAGACCAGGTAAAGCTATAAGGAACTGTTGTTGCTAAGTTACAGAGTTACAGAAGGAAAATAGTAATAGATAATATTAACTTGGAATAGATAGCATTAGAGTAGGAATACATTACCAAGATAAAACTCGTAATAGCGTGATGTATTCCTCATCCACACACATATAAATCTGGCAAAAGGCAGATTAACTTTCATGCTTAGCAGCACCCCTGCAACATGTAAAAGTCTGCACTCAATATCCTGTGGTCAACAAGAAAAGTGTTATGCGAGATGTGAAGGAAGCTTTGAAGCATCAAGTTGTCACTGAAGCCAACAAAAGCATTTACAGAAACCAGCCTACCTCCGTACATTTATGACAGGGCAAAAGAACTGCTTGATATTTAAGTATGTCTCTGAAAATTCAGACAATTACACAGTTCTGGAAAGAGTTTTGTATTGCATTTCACAAAAAAGATACACACTTTTGAATAATATATGTAAGTATAGAAATAATGTATTGTATATATAAAATACATAATTTTAATACAATATATATACACACATATATATTAAAATAATAATAATAAAACGAGTAAATGCCTTTTACAATAGGTCTTCCTAGCAAACCACTCCTAAAAGTCAGGATTTGACACAGTACCACTTTCTCAAGTATTTAATGCTGAGGACTAATTTTCCCCATTATGCAAAGGACAGCAAAACACACAGTGTATGGATACTGACATAGAACACTCAGTATGAGCATTTGCCTTTTTTTTGTGTTGTTGAGCCCAAACTTCACAGTTTGCCATAATGATTAAGTCCTTTGTGGTTGCAAAAAGCTGATAACAAACAGAAATCCCATTCAAAGGGGAAAGTTATAAGGCTAACCAGAAGCAATAGCAATAAGATGCAGATGTTACGACAACATTCAAAACCTTGGAACAATAAAGCAACTGTACCACCCATCAGCTCACTGCAAATATTAACATCAGCAGCAATTATCCCAAATCACTGTCACTTACCCAGATGCCCACTGGACAACTACCAGCTTTTCTGTAGAGAATTTCTAAGACACGAATGCTCTGTCCAAAATATTTTATTAATAATGAATGCCAAAACATACAGGATCATAAAAATCAACCAAACTGACTAAATCAATAAAACATACTATTAATTCACTGTATTGAATAATAGTAAGAACTTCTTTAGACTTTAAATGAAGATTTAAATAGAGTACCTTGCATTTTGCATCAATGTTAGAAAATCCCCCCAAATGCCATATAGTTTACAACTAAGCTTTTCAGTAACTTAGAAAGACAGTCAGAAAACACCAATTCTGCATGCTTATAGCTGGTTTATTGTATACTTGCATCATTCCTTCTGAACAAAGAAGACAAAAATAACAGCTGGAGGTGTCTCTGCCTGCCTATGACTGCTGCCAGGAACTTTACCACAGAGTAACTTAGAACAACAATAAGACAGCTAACACAGAGGTAAATTCGGTGTCCTTTAGTTTATACTCAAGAACCACAAAAACCGAAAAGGGTGAGATTTCAACATACAAAGGGGTATGCGTTACAGCTAAAGAGAGCGTTTTGAACGTCGGACCAGCTGACGCTGGAAAGATCCGCTGGTGGCTTTAGAAGAAAATTCACAACTAGGAAGAATGAATGAGTCACAAAAATGAGCTCCATAGACTCTGAGACTCTTGAAGGCAAACAGCCAAAGAATACTAAAACAGCCCTTAAAACTGAGATACATGTTTGAAAGTGCAAATCACTGTCATTTCTGCTTCTATTTACATGACACACCTATGATTTGTGTACACGTTTACCAAAATAATTTTTGAACATTCTGAGTTTGAATGTTTCAAGTGTCCTTAAAAATACTAAATCAGAGCACAGAAATCCATGGAAATCAATAATGGTCATGCCTTTACTACTTAGAAGGCTTGCACTTTCAGGAAAGACATAGCTGATTTGCCAAACTTCAATCTAAACTCTTGGCAGTAAATCTAAGGACCCGGAAAAGAAAATTCAGTATCTGATGGTCACCAAGATACAATGGGAACCCACAGGAATTTGGATTCAATGGAGTCTAGCATCCAAATCTAATGACTGTCTGTGAAAAACTCACCGTCAAACAAAACACAGAACTGTACTTTGTTATCATCATCTGTAATATACTTAATAGCAAGCGGGGCAATAAACCAGCACAAATTGACCTGTGGTTCTTCTGTGTTAAGCTCTACTACGATAGCAATAGTCCTAGCAAGAGCCAAGCAAAAATGCACGAACTACAGGAGTTACATCCTCTCAAGTCAATGCTTTCTTTTACAAAGCAACAGCCTCTTACTTATCTTTCATCAGTCAACAAAACCATTTCAGATATTCCTAAAAAGAAGAGCTAACCTTTTATGCCTAGACTCAGATATCAATTATGTGGCTCTATCATCACAATCAACTCAGTCTACACGTATGGCGGGGTGGGGGG
>NW_009195059.1:0-265 GCF_000690835.1 Fulmarus glacialis | reverse complement strand
CTCGGGCTTAACCTCGCTGCCCAAGTTGTCCCCGGTGTCAGAGCTGGAGCAAAGGTCCCCGGCCCAGACAAATTACGGTGACTCTCGCTGGGCAGAATTGGATTTTTCCTGCGTGTTTGTGGGCGAGAGGTTTCGCTCTCCCACGAGGGTTTGCAGACCAGCACCGTCCCCGTGAGCTCTGCAGGGACTGATCCTACCGCCAGCCGGGCCTGTGGGTCCCCAGGGCTGGAGGCTGACCCTGACCCCCCCCATGGTCACCCCTCCG
>NW_009195058.1:12958-22161 GCF_000690835.1 Fulmarus glacialis | reverse complement strand
CGCCCCGCGCCCCGCGGGTGCCGGGCCGCTGCCGGCGGGAGAGATGACGCTAGAGGGGGTCGCATCCACGGGAAGCAGCAGAAGGTTCTTACAAAGGAGGCTGGAAAGACGATGAATAAGTAAGTAGCTCTTCTTTTCAAATCCACATCCTTCAGGTCCTCCTGTGATTATTTGTACCTTTACCGCGGTCCTCTGCCGAGGCGACAGTAACATCGCACCTTTCCCTTTTCTACCAGGCAGCACAAGGCACTGAAAGCTGGTGTTGATAATCCTGTTAGCGGCTTCTGTGTTTATTACCTGTAATTAAATACTGCCATTTACAGTGTAAAGTATATGAGACAATAAAAGAGTTAGAAACTGGTTAAACCCTGTCTTAAACCTACAGACTTTGACAAGAGGGAAAGCATTTGTTTTTTTCCCCTCCTCATACATTTCAGACTCATGAACATAAGACTCTTAAATGGATTTAACAAAGCATAACAAAAATATTCAGAAAAGCACTGAGCTCCTGGCCAGACAGCTATTGAAGATGATTTTGTTTCTTACTTCCTCTGACTTCACAAGGGACATCAAGATGGATCCCAACAACACAGGCAGACACCACATCTATCAGAAAGTTCTCAATATTCATGAGCATTTGCTTACATGGTTCCAGTTTGCGGCTTGCTTATTAGCTTTGCTGACATAAACACAGTGGCGGTGGGTTTTGTTTTTGTTGTTTTTTTAAGTGAATAGCCTGGGTGGAAAAACAACTATATAATTAAAACAAAACAGGACATGTATGTGTTGTAAACAAAAGGACTGGTGATCATCTTCATACAAATCTTCACTGAGCTGCCATCTGTTCATTATAACAAGCTTATATTTCTTGAGTATTCACCGTCATTTTAATTTCTATGTAACACTGAATAAAATGAAGGGAAATTAATTTCTGCACGTTCATGAAATTGTTTCCTCACGGAACAAATATTCTTCTAACCCCATTCTGCCTATGTCAGCCCCTATGAGGTTGCAATCTGAGACTTTCAGTCCAACAACCATCTCCAAGCCAGAGCTGTCCCCATCCCTTAAGCTCACCATAGTACTACCCAGCATCAGCACGGGGCAAAATTCTAACTCAAAACAGGTTCATCATCTTCTGTGCCAAATACCAAGATGCCTTGCTCCTATCCACAGCTCCCATTCAGTTTTAGAGAGGCTTTCACTGATCTACAATCCCAAACCATCCTGTGTCTTCAATCCTAACCACAGCAGAAAGAAGTTGTCTTCTGCCTCTGGAGCACTAATCTCCAGCTCTTACTCTAGACTTGGCTCACAACTCATCTGCAAACATGTGATGACTGTCTGATGACAACCTCATTATAAACCTATTTTTTCTTAACTGCTGCTCAGACCTCCATCCCTCCAAATCCAAACCATTTGAAGGAACGAGTTTCAATCAAGCCTGCGGGTAAAATTAAATCTTGGTTGGGTAGCCAAACTATCTCCAGTCCTATTTTGGTTCTACAACTAGGTGTCGTCCTAATCCTGTCTTGTAGTCACCATGGCTCTGTCCAACTATAGGACTGTCATAGGACTGTAGCCCAAGACCAACTGGACCATACCTCTGATCCAGGACCGCTGCCTGCTTCCAAACGAATACAGAGTCTCAGTCCAGTTTCAGACATCTCCACTCTCAACACTGTCTAAATTTAATCACCCAGAAACTTCATCCAGCCCTAGTCTTGGTTCTCGTCTGCATCACCAATTTCACCTTCTAACTCCAGCCAAAACAACCAGCCTTGCAACTGCAATCTTTTTTATCATCCAGTTTACTTCTGCATTACCAAAGCTTTTGAGTCATAGCCAAATGCTTTAATTTAATACTTTAATTCCAGCATTACTCTCGGACAATATTCTGTAATCTCTCTACTTCTCTGACCTCAGCTACTTTCAAGCATATAGAATGTGATAAAATTTTTTTTTGGCTGGTGATCTCTGACTGGAGCAAGTGGGAGGTCATGGTCTGAATCTTTTTTCATATGGTTTACTATCGATACAACTGGATGCTTTTTAAATCAGAAGCAGCTGTTAAAAGGCATAGGCACAGTATTATGTTTGTAGTACTGGGCCTATATGTCTGTATTCTCTCTAGGTAACATAAAAGGCTAGTATTGGAAAGTTGTTCAACAGCCATAAGATCTCTTTTATCCTGTAGAAAATAGGATGCAGGCTGAATTAGGATAATCTTATTTAAAGGACAATTTTACCTTTTAAGACAAGGTTGAGATACAATTTAAAAAATACATAATTGAACTTTTATCAATATAAGCAGTGCACAATAGGCTTGGCTGCAAATTGGAAATTTACTAATAAAAGCATAATTAAAATGAAAATTCCTTGAAGATCAGGTTAAAGCTACCTTTGGCAGTAACTGTTCCTAATTAAACTCAACAAGTCTATTGCATTTTACAATTATATCAAGAAAAATAAGAATCATAAAAGAATATCATACAGGAACCTGTGTTAGGCTAATTACATCATCAGAGAAAAAGCAAAGTATAAGTGCAAGGCAACTGCTGCATAGCAAAGAAGAGGGTTCCTGGTTTAGGTATGGGTCATTTTTTCCGACTCCTGTAGAAACAAGAATGATTACATAGAAAGATTCCCCTGGGCGGTATGTCACCATTTCAGGCCTGTCTTTGCTCTCAGCAACCCAGAAGAAAGGATTTATTTGATGTTTGGAAGCCAAGGACTGAGAAAACCTGCAGCTCAAGGTCTTCTTTCTTCCACAGGCATGGAATAACCTTTTGGATATCTACAACTGAATGAATCTTGCTTGAAGAAACAATTAAATTATGCAGCTGCTGTCCCTTTGGAGGCTTATTTTATATTTTGTGTCCCTTGTGCAGATACGGAGTGAATATCTTACCACAGATGTTTTTGTCAGGCTGATAAGAAGAGTTTAGAGGGAGTCAACCTCCTGTGACCCAGCCTCAGAGGCCCCGTGTTTTCACACTGTTTTCAAAGAGCTTTGCAGTAGAGCATCTCATGGAAATCTTTAGCTTCCCAGTCTACTTCCAGTTCCTCCCTGAGGAACCCAGTGAAAGGACAGAAATTCTCCTAGCAAGTCAGAATAACTGAAAAACAACAGACACTGAGGAATAATAACTTGCTTTCTGTGAACTAAAACTTCTTTGGAAGTTTTGGGAAGTGAAAGTAAACCTGGCTCAGACAGCTTTTCTCTTTGGAGAATGAGAAGTTCGGCAGTTTCCGAACCTGGAAACTTGAGCTGTTGGCATCTGGCTGAGAGGCCGGAGGGGAACCTGCTCAGCAGTGAACCTGGTGGCCTCCTGGCTGCTTTGTTTCTGCAAAATGAGCTCACAGTTCAGTTCCTAAGGCTCACGCATTAAATAACAGAGCTTACACCCTGTTGTTACTGCGATTTCAGGGGGAGGGATAGCGGTCTGACCAGGACACGGCTCCTGAACCACCCTCCCTGTCAGCACAGCTCTCCAGCAGGACTGCAGCCACGCCTGCAAGGCAGATGTGCATGGAAACGGTTTCTTCATCAGCATGAAGCTCACTTCAAAAACTTAGCTTTGTGTGCACAATGACAATCTTGGGAGACATTCTTGTAAAATCTTTTAAACAAGATCAACTCCTTCACAAAAAAAAATGACCACGGGATATATAAAAGAGCTGACAAGGGATATGAAAAGACAGATGGCAAAATGCAAAAGGTGACTGACACTTGCAGGAGCAATGTGCACCGTCTCTGATAACATGCGCTGTCAGAGAAACAGGTTTCGTATTGAACACATCACCCAGTTTGGTACAGATGTGACCCCACCAGTTAAAAGGAGAGCACGCGTTTAGAAGAGTCAGCCTCTCTAACAGCACGTCCAAAGACAAATCCTTGGTAACCACGTATCACAAAGAGCATTGCAGTAAGTCTAGCACAGATACATATATCATGCAGTATAATATTTCCTGCCCAGTAAATATGATTCTAAAAGTTTCATACATCAACATGAGAGTGGGGAAGACAATGATACGTGTTTGGGCCTCTGCTTCGGCTAAGGGCATATCCTGGGTTCCCTGGAAAGCCCTGATTTCAAACCATCTATCGAGCTGCACACACTAAAAATCTTGGAGTGAAATGGAGGTGTTATTTGCCCTCCTGGGGGTGATTCCTGCTTGAAACTAGCCAAAAGAGTACTAGCATGGTACCCACGAAAAAAACCCACATGCAAGTTATATTCTAAATGCATCAACAGCAAAAATCATTCTGCAAGTGCTGTTTATCACTTCACACTGAATTTAATTACAGTTAAGGATTTAATTAGAATTTTTGTGTTATTCTACTATCTGGTTTTCCCACTTTTTTTTTTTTTTTTTTACTTGACTGATCGTTTTGTTGTTTCACTGATGTTCTCTTTATACTCTGGACTTCAAACAGCTTCATGCCCTAGGGATGACAAATACTTTTAGGCTTGATTACTTGTAATGATGGATGCCTACATTGCAGGTAGAGGAGGTGGGGAGAGTGATCTCCTACTGTGCCCGTTTTCCTCCTCTGCCAAGCAGATTTCTTAGCGGCAGCTGCCTGACTGGCACTCTCACCTACCTGATCCTTGAGCACTGAAATGTTATTAATTAATGACTTGTTTTCTGATAGTGACTTATACCATATATTTTGCACACCACAGAGATCTGGCAAGAGTGGAATAACTATCATTTCAGAAGAGACCTGAGTGCCATCTGTTTTTCCTGGCACCAGTGTTTCTTGGGAGGTTAGAAAGGTTGAGGACCAAATATTTTCTCATCCACTTTTCTCTAAATCATTGTCAAAGAAAAAATGATAAGTTTTGAAACACCCTGCCGCCTTCTTTCTCTCTTAGAGTACACACACAGAGGTTACATGTACTTTTCCACAACATGATCTTATATATTTTTTTCTGTTGTCTGACAAAATCCATATGTTCGAGGCTCAGACCATCTGTCACTCTTGATTCTTTTACACAAAAGTTTTTGATGCATTTCTCTCATGATTGATTTCTTCCTATAATTTCACAGGGGGGCATTTGACAGAAGGAATTTTCATACCTCACCACCCCAAGGTAATCTGCATGCACAGGTCTCAGTGACAAAAGACTGGATAAATAAAGGGCTTTCAGTTCCCAAGCAGAGCAGGGGTTGGGTTTTGCTTGGTTGTTTTTTTTTTTCCTTCAAGAAAGCAAAGTACGCCTGGAAAACAGTATAGTAGTGAAAGAGTTGTTTGCGCTTTCAAGATTAGTAGTTCCTTGCCAAAGCCAAGTCCCAGAGAATTAAGCAACTCCAGTTACAACTACAACCACCCTCAGAGGGCTTTGAAAGGACTAGATTCAAGTGGACTAGCTCACAAATACTGTAAATGTTGGAAACCTTTAACGACAGAGCTGGGGGATGCACGTTGTCATAAGCCTTAAGTACCAAGCAGTACCTCTGGTGTTTGTTCTTACTCCTGGAATACGGATTTATAAATTACTTTCTTGTTGCTGGCTGGCTAGCAGTAGAAATGGAAGATCAGAGTGTGTTTCAAATGTTTCAAAGTAAATCATACAGGTTTATTTTGGTTTCTAGTCAGTATTATGGCTGTTTGCAAATAACTATTTCATATTCTGTGTGTTGGTAAAAGCATAAAAGAGTGCCAGCACTGCAAATGAGTTGACCGTGTTAAAATCAATGATTTGCTAGTTGCTACTCACTCTCCCAGCCACTTAGGACATCCAGTCCTTCGCCAAAGTCATCTTCTGCAACAGAAGACCCTGTCTGCATTCTAAGGTCAAAAGTAAGGTTACAGGGTTTGCATTTCTTCCCCCCCCGTGTAAAACATGACAATGACAAAAATCAAATCCAAGATGACATTTTCTAGGGAAAAATGTGATTATTGGGCAAAAACTTATCAACAAAGTGTTCCACAAAGAAAAACACTGAAGAAGGACTTGAAGTCCAAGTGCTTCTCTCTGGAGCAGGTTAGGCTGTTTGTTCCATGTTCCATCATGCAGAGAAGAGAGTATGTGACACAAGTCTTAGGGGTGAAGTGCGTCACCGGAGGTGCAGGGTAATCAGCTATGTGCTACGCTGGAAATGGACGCACAGGAAAGCATAACCAGGATTTCCAAAGGAGACTGCAGCTTCATACCCAAACTAAATTTTTCAGCTCTCCTTTGAAATAGTCACTCATGAAAGGAAAAAGAGGAACATCTCTTTTTTTCTTTTCCAAATAATATTTTTTACCACCACCACCACAATTTGTCTGCAATTTTTATTTAATCAAAATCTGATTTAAGATAGGAATCTAATTTGGAAGGAAAACATTTTAAAAGCCCTTCAGTCAGGGTTTTATCATAAGAAACACACTCGTATAAACACCCAAGGGTGTCCATTCCCTTCTGCAGGCTACCAGTAAAGCTAAAACCCTGCCACGATGCTACAAAAAATATACTGAAACCGTTTTTATGAGTTGTTCTACATATTATGACAAAAAAAAAAAATTTTGCTGCTAGAAAAAGTCTCGACTAATCACCACCAGCCTAACCCCTGAAACGAAAGCCTTTTTTCCATTAGCAGCATTTTCAGAAGAGGAAATTAAAATCATGTCACGCTCCAAATCCAAATTTTTCCAAAGTCAGAACTAAATGTCTATCTTCAGGTCCATTCTACAGCACTAGTGTGCGAAGCCAAGATCTGGAAATGAGTCTGAAACTTGCTGAAACAGAAGCCATGAATATGGACAAAGTGGATCTGATGTTTCCGTGCAAGCCTACCTCTAGTTTCCATAGGTACCAATTTTGCAAACGCATGTAATGGAGAGCTTGATTGTACCTCTCCACAGCAATTGCTGCTAAGAGCAGTTGACTGAACCCCACCGTCTCCACATTGTCATATTTTGCTCCGATTTTCTGCAGCCGCTCTGTAAAAGGGTGATTCAGTGTCAGGAACCTCTGAAAAGACTGGGCTGTGCGCTGTGCTTGCCAATTCTGCCTGACAGCTCCTGTTCACAGGTCTTCAAATAAACAATGCTCCATACCTGTAATTCTTGACAGCCTGCTCTACTGTCTTGTACAAAGAGTTAGTCTTTTTTTCTCTCGACTGTAAAAATAAAAACTATACCATAAACAAATAATTCCCTTATGTATTCTGCTTCACATTGTTCAACAGTGTTAGTCACATTAACAGATAATATGTTTTAAGATAATCCAATTCTGTAGCACTGTATTTTCTGAGCTGTAGCTTTCTCAGTGTATCTAATTAAAAGGGATTTGGGGTATCTCTGGGAAGCTTCAGTATTCAGCAATGCTGAATACATAGTTTAGGTAAGTGCAACATTTTGTTCCATGTTGTTTCTCCTTTTTAGGAGATTTAAACAGTAGGGGGTTTGTTTTCATTTTTTGGCAAGTGTTTCTTGAATGTTCATTCCATTACACCTATAATTCCACATATTTGGAGGAACTTGGTACCTGGCATCAGGTCAAGCAGCAGGGAAGAGATTGATTTACTAGAAGTTTGAAAATCGTAATGACTTCATACTTTCCTCTCACCAAGGCTTGTTTTCTTGCCATTTTTGGTTGCTTGCAGCATTTAGCATGCGCAACTTGTAGAGTTTGTCGAGCACAACAGGAACACCAGGTCATAACCAGCGTCCTGGATGGCTGCAATTTCTGTTTCATCATTAATTCAGCAATTTTTTTTTTTTCCTGTTCCAATTTTACTATTAATAAATATGCTCAGCTTTTCTTTCAAGGAGAATTATGATCATATGTTTGGCTTCAGTGTGAGCTTACCCTTCACTTTGGCTATGTTGCCTTAGGTGGCTTGGCATGATCTGCACCCAGGACTACTGATGGTGCAACAGATAGGCACGACACAAACTATACCTCACCGAGGCCTGGAAGACCATTGAAAAGAGAAAGTCTGTGAGAAACAAATATAAGGACAAACTTAGGAACCAAGGAATGTAAGTAAGAAGCTTTTCATCTTTTGTTCTTTTTTCAAATATGATAGTCTCAAAAGGGAACTAGTCCAACCCCTTTCAGAAATTGCTCTGCGCTTGCCTTCAGACCCGTTTTCATAGATTCTGAAAAGTCTTTTACTGATATAAATGAAAGTTGTATTTTTAAACTTAAAAAAAAAAAATTTACTTCTTAACTTACCATGATGATATATTAAAGGTTCTGAATGCTTGGAGAACTATCCCAGATCTTATGTAAGGAGACAGGGAAACCTTCCTTAGATTCAGTTTCTGATAATACCAGAGATGATCTGTGTTTCGCTGGACAAACCACTTAGAACAAATTTCATGAGTTATTAAACATGTTAAGATGCTGCTAAGTGCCTAATGGGACTTTTGAAGGAATCCAAGTGAGACAAAAATATATCCTGTCATGGTCTAATTTCCTTTTTTTCCCAACATATAGAGGGGGGAGAAAAAAAAAAAAAAAAAAAAAAGAGGGTAGGAGTACCATGTGTACTCCTACCACACTTAATACTGATAACTGAGACTTGTTGCTTCAGTGCGTTGCTTGCATTGCTCTTAACCTAGCCTTATATATCAGCTGAGTCTTGGTATTTTTTTGTAGTGAATCTGCATGGGATTTTTCATGCAATAACAATAATCAAATTACAGCTTTTTATAAAATAAATTAAATCATAATGTATTTGTTCTTTACTCATGTTAGCGTCAGTGTCTATAGAAGTAAAAGAAATTCTTGACTTTGAAAGATGATCACCAAAAAAAGAATTAATTCTATCCTTAAACCTTTCATTTTGACCTTCTATCTCCGATTTCTGGCAATAAAGAATGTGTAATATGAATACAGCATAAGCTTTCCCAGCCAAAAAAGAAATAACACATGACTAATTAAGAAACACTAAAGATGATGTTAGCAACCCTTCAGAATTACAGTCCATTAATTTCAGTTATACAGTAGAACTACATATTTCCACATTAATAATAAATAAAATCCTCATAATTAACATTATTTCAGTACAGGAGAACTTATATATCATGCATTATTATATGTCTGATTAGTTCTCTGTGACATTAACAGTCCAGTGGATAATTTATGATTTTCCCTATAAAAAGCAAAACAAAACTAGTATATGTCACGAATTGTTGAAAGTAAACTCATGATCTGAATTTGAAACAATCTAAATTATTTATTGGGAATAATGAAAGC
>NW_009195058.1:0-12927 GCF_000690835.1 Fulmarus glacialis | reverse complement strand
AAGGTTTCAACTGTTTCTGTACTAGCAGTTGAATTTCCTTTGGTTTGTCTCCATGTTGTTAAACTGAAGCTGGCTAGTGATACTCTGTTCATTTTAATGCAGGAGAATGGCAAATCCTTTCTCTTTTTTTTTTTTTTTTTAAGAATGTTTCTGTACTGCTATCACCCACAAGATATCCAAGTTCTTCAGTAGTCCCAGAGACGTTAAAATAAAATTTTAAAAAGTGCTTCACCCAGGTGAGACACATGCTGTCCCCCTCAACTACTCCGTACTCTCAGCTCTCTCCTCCAACTGTCCAACCAATTTTCTGATGTGGACAGATCCTCTCTAAGTTGCTAGCACTGGTTCATTTTCTTTTATGTTCATCTCCATTAAAATGAAGAAAAAAAAAAAAAAAAAAAGAGTTAAAAATATCATCTCCACTTCAGATGTGGGCTTTAGCTTGCAGCTCTTATTAGAGCTAATAGGATTTCAGCCTCCTGTACTGGAGGGTCAAATAGCAGCATTTACCCAGGCATTTAAAAACGTTAATTAACAAAAAGAGAGTTATTTCTTTTGGAGAGGTAAAACTAAACTAAAGCTTTTCAATTACTCAATACGTGCAAGAATCCTGCAGTGGTGTAGGGCGAAGGTGGCAGGAGAAGAATTGAGGGTGAGCCAGGTTGTCTTGTGGACCCGCACTCTTTACCCTCCTAAGATAGGCAGCCTACCTCTGTACTTTTCAAGGAGTAACACCAGCGTTTATCTTAGAAGTTTATAAACTGCATCTGTCAAAAATGTCTGTGGAAAGCACTGCATGAGTTTCGCATTTGTATTCTCTTATCAGAAACAGGACCCAGGAGATGACATTGATTTTGTTGAAGACAAGATAAAGTGTTTTCACTTTTTAGTAAACAGCATATTCTGCTGCTTTGTTTCACTCTGCCACGCGAGTCATCGGCCAGACCACAAAAAAAGATAGAGACAATACTTCCATTTACTGGTTGTCTGAAAGATTGGACTGATATCCTTATTGTTGGATGAGAACTGGCCGAAGAGAAAGCAAATTTCTGTTTAAAATACCACACACCACTCCTCTGCTCACAAGAGACTTCAGTAAGGTGACCTCCGCTGATGGAGCTAGGTCTTTAAGACATAACGGACTGAGATTTATCTTTTGTGATTTGCCAATTGGTGGTAAAATGATTTTACAGGGGAGAAACACCATGGTGGGAGACTGAAAGGAAAGACAAAGGACAGCGGCAGTTTTTGCTCTCAGACAGTTCTTTCATTTCAGGCTTTCCAATTCCTGGTGTAACGTTCTTGGCAATTACACAAGTTACTGCCAAATCTCAGAAAGGTAACGGACACATCATGTCCCTGTTGACTTTAATGTTGTCCAACGTTATGATAATTTTAAAAAAATAAAATAAAAAAAATCAGTACTGCAGTGCCTCCCATGTCATTTACTGGCACAGCTACTGGTTAGCCAGTCCATGCTTTGCAATGGTAAAATTGGATTTTGGGATAAAGTGCTTACTAAGGCAGGACTGAGCTTTACTATTCATGAAGCTCTTCAGTTCCACAATTTCTGCATCTTTAGTCATTATGGAGTAACAGTAAAAAAAAAAAAAGACTAAGCTGTAACACAAACAGATTGAATGAATTACCAGTGATTCGCATTTTCAGTGCATTGCTCAAGCCAGAAGAAAATAAGACTTTTGTGAGACAGAGTTTTCTAACACCTTAAACAGCAGGAAAACCTCAGTTGCTGTGCTGGCGCATGCTCCAGTGCATGAATGCAACAGAGGCACGTGCACCGTGGTGAAATTTAAAGCAGCTCAAGCTAACGGTGCTGCTGGAAGAGGCCCCATCTGGCCTCTCCATTCCCAGATACTCATTCCTTCTCTAAGATCCTCCTTTCTTCCAGTGTGAATCCCATAGTTCACTATCTCAGCGAACAGACCCAACTTCAAGTTTAATTGGAAGTATTTACTTCTAATTTAATTAACAAGGTGCCTACCAGCTTTGTGAAACTCTGTAGCCATTGCTGCAGCTCCAGAAGTTGAATTTATGGGTTAGATGTGGGTTACAGAGTGACATAGATACTGTCTGGGCAGAGTTAAGGTCCTAGAGTGAATTATTAGAGCCAGAACATTATGTACTGTAATACTTAAACCAGCTCTTATTAAATTCCTAAAGGAGGGTGAAATACTTTCTCCTACTGGCATTTGTTAAACGCTTTTTGACATGAACCCTTGCCACAGCTTAAGCATTTTTTAAACCTCTAGCAGTCCATAAGCAACAAAATAATGAGTCAGGAGTGTCTTTAGATCCCTCCTACACCCCAAAAAGACCTAATAGCAAAATTGGCTTAAAAGCCAGAACAAAAAGGAGAAGACCACATCTTGTAAGACTCGGAATAAAAAGCTGCAACATAGTGAAACACATCTGGAGCCTGCTCACGAGTACCGAGAGAGACACCATTCAGACAGGGAACAAAAAGATGGTCCCCGATCTGATCCCCAGAGCTTTCTCTCTAAGCATAGAAACAGAAGCAACAGCCAGGTGGGGAGAGCACAAGCCAGCAGAGCATTAATTAAGATTACAGCAGTAAGCAGAGCGCGCTGCACACCGGCTGTCTAACCGTTTGCAAGCACTTTGTGGATCACAGCTGCTGATCAGCTCATTCTTATTTGACTTCTCCACTAGGAATGGTAGAAGGAGGATCTATTTTTTTCCCTTTTAAGAAACAAAATGAAAAACTGACCTCTCAGTTCTTCTTTAGAGTCATACTTCTTTGTTCATCTACATTTTTACAATCTTCTTAGGTTTGGAAATAACAATTATTGCTTAACTACATGTTTAAAGAAATCCTTCAAACCCAGATAGACATAATCATCAAGATGTGGAATGAATGACTTCTGAACCTTCAGCAAAATTATTTTCTATGAAATCAAATTCTGCTGCTGATCCCTTTGAACTAACTTTTTAGTGTGTTCACCACATGCGGAGTCATACTCAAGCCACAGCAGCAGGGTACATCAGAGGAAATATTTGAAACTGCCCAAGGAAGTCACCCAGTTTTCCTATTATTTTTATTTATTTATTTTTATTAGCATTTTGCACATTCCTTCTGTACTTGCAGGCTGAAGAGGTTTAAACACCTTTAAGGGGGTTTTGTAATATTCTGCGAGTATAAGTGACATATTTGAGATCTTCTAATTCCCTTCTATATAACTAGTACTGTGCAAATAAAAGGAACTGCACTTCAGTATAAAACCTCGGAATATGACTGGGATGCTGTTTCTCTGTTAAAAGCTTCCTTTCTTACAGGTGCAGGCATTTCTACTCTCATTTCTCTCTGGTCCCATTAAGCTTCAGACCACACTCTAATCAGACTATCCAGTGGATATTAAATGAGATCATTCAGCTTTACAGCTTAACCTAATTAGACTACTGGATACTCAAAGAACATCTACATCGTGTTCTCTCTTTCTCAAAGAGAACTCCAGAGAAGCTGAAGACCTACAAACTCCAAAGCTTTATCCAGATATTATAAAAACCATATGGAGAAACTACACACTTTGTATTTTTGCTCATTGTTGTCCTAAAGCCTAAGGTCACTCCTTGTGAAGAAAATGTGTCAGAAATTGTTGTTAAGGATACCCTGAAATGTTGTCCTCCCAGAGGAAGGAGATGGAAGCACAAGCAGAATTTTGCCATAAGACAACATAATCGGAACGTGGAGAATAATGGAATATAGTAAAACCTTAAAAATCAGTATATGTGCAGAGAGTCTGTGCTTCAAGTAACATTCAAGTAATAATCATTACATAATGGTTCTACCAGACCAGCAAAGCATCTACAAGGTTTGAAACTGCAAACTCATGAGAAAAAGATTTTAACCTAAAAGTACACATTCAGGAAGAACAAGAACTAATTTATGTTTACAATCACTCAGTTTGATTAAAAAGTCATACTTCAACAACTCTGAAGATGCATTTTCTGAACATCCTCCTTTCCATTCAATTAATTCCAAATGATATTTGCCCAGAAAATGTAGAGCATGTTTAACGGCAATAGAGATAATGCTAAAGCAAGCAATCCCTGGTTAAAACTTGGACTCACTTCTGTCAGCATTCTTGCAAGAACATTACACCTTGGTTCCCTCATTAATATTGTTCTACATTAGCCTAATGTAAAACTAAGTAATGTGTCAGGCAGCAGAAGTGAGCATGCAAACATAAAGCATTTTACATATGGTAGATTTCAAATGACCTTCTCCGTTTTACTTACCATAAAATCAGTGATTTTCAGGGCTGCAACTGAGACTTTGCTATGTTCTTAAACGTGAGCATCGTTTGGAAAAAATGACTGCTACTAGAGTCTGAATACATTAGGGATAGGGACTGGGGCCGAGATTTAGGACACTGGTTCTATTTTTACTTGTGCCAGTGATTTATTTCATGGGTAAATCACGTCAAATTGTATATGACTGACATAATCTGAAATGTTACCACTAATGCTAAGAGAACAGGTATAGATCTCTTTTTTGTATCAGTTTCCCAAGCTGCCAAAATAGAGCAAATTATACTTACACTTTATTACCTTAAAAAATAAAGAGGGGGAAAAAAAAAAAGTAGTTCTATATGAAGTTACTGAGACTTGGGCATTCGTAACAAATACAAGAGTCGGCATTTGACTGTGTCAGATTGTCTTTACAGTAAAAACATATATTCTATGCCTGTGTCTCTCTGACACAGAGAGAGAGACGAATGAAGCTGGAAGGGACCTCAAGGGGTGATTTTGATCCATTTTTCCATGTTTTTCCCCAGGATATTCTGTTGGTCATGAGACAATCTTAGGACTGTACTCATCTCTCGAGAACTGCTAGCACAGAGGTACTTGGATCTGGGGAGCGTCTTCCATGAGCACTTCCCAGGTCAGCATTCATTGCTGGGGAGCTCTCAGGGTAAGGACAGCCCCCGACGAGGGAGAATCTGTGAAAGCACTTCAGAAGGAAAAAGCAGAGAGGGAGAGGGTGTCTGTAGCTGCTGAGAGTGGTTCTACCACCTCTCAACAAGCCAGGAGACAAGCAGGTAACTTAGGCTATGGAGTGGCTCTTAACATCTATTAATTCCAGTGCTTCACCATTCTTCCCCTTAGAAAAGATTTCTTGACATCCTGCAGAGTATCGATCGCCTTTCCAATATTTCCAGAGTTTAGCTAAAAATAGAACACTATAAAAAATACCCATGATTTTGATTTAAAATGTTTGCACCTTGGAGCCTTTTTCCTGGGCAAGGGCTAGGCAGGGCTTTTACTGCTCACATGTGCAGTTTCCAAGTCTCCTACAAGGATGCTAAAAATCATGCAAATAATTAACCAATGCAATTGAGCATTTAACACCACACCTGCAAAGTTTGTAAGCCATGAAAATTTATTGTTTAATAATGTAATATGGGTTCAGTTTCATGTGTAAAATACAGCACTGCCATGGAAACAACTGTAAATTTTCATGGCTAACAAACTTTGCAGGTGTGGCGTTTCATGTTCAGTCACCCCGTTCAGTTATTTCTATGTTTGTTGAGATCCCAACAGAAGATCATGAAACAGACCATCTTTGAAAATTAAGTTATTTTATGTAAAATTACGAATATGTAATCTTAAATTACATATCCTGTTACAGATAGGACTGTATTTTAGGTGTATTACAGAGAAGAACAGTAGAATCAAAATAAATTGTTTTCAGATTTTGGCATGAACAGAAAATACAAACTCATGTTCGGAAGGAAGATTGAGAAAGAGGGAAAATTATGCTCAAATTTGATGTTCAGCACAATTTATATGATTCCAGATTGTAAATCACTGTATTTACCTGCTTCATCTCATTAAGCCTTGTTTCCCTCTTTAATGTTGGTGAAATCTTCCATTTTGATGTAGACTCGCTAGGAGTTTTAGCTCTAGCCTATCCTCTGATAAACCCCAAACACACCCAGTACACCATAAAATGGGACATATATGAAAAAAATGGATTGATTCAAAGGCCATCAAAATCAATAGAAGTCTTTCCATTTGAATCATTTTCAGATCAGGCCTTACTATTTTCAGGCGCAGAAGTTTGTTTCTTCCACAGTGAAAACATTTATCAGAGAGCAATTTTTCATCTCTGTGTTCAAGTGGTGACTAGTCTGGGGTCTGAACTTTGATACCTGCTCCGACAGAAGAGCAAGCTGTGCCAACACCTTCGATTTACAAATCACTGTCAAGCTGTCAAACCAATCAGGAATTCAAAGCACCTAAGACCTTTTAAATGCTGCCAGTGTTCTGTCATGAAATATATTTAAATATTATGAAGCTTTCAGATTCAATGTCATTTCTTGTAGCAAAGTGTTACAAGGAATTTCTAATTAGTGTATTCTATTATTTTTCATTTACTGAAACTACAAAACCCACTATTTTTTAAACCAAATTCTATATTATTCAGATTCCAGTTAGACAAGAAACACTTTTACCATGGTGAGCATGACAGTTTGCAGACCTTTAGATAACACTTGATACCAGGGTTGTCCCTCATAGACTAACAACCTAACAAGTATTCTCAAATGGGTCTTTAAATTGAATAACAGAATATTAGTATGTTACAAAAATTTATCTGAGGGTATACCTAAGGATAAAGACAGTTGAGAGGAAATCCATATAGCTCAGGATCAAGGATCCTGGTAAAGCGACTTTTGGACTAACCCAACCAGAGACAACGTAAAGCTGCTGTACCCCTGCATCGCCTAAAGCGCTTGGATTCAGAAACAGGTAACAGTGACCAAAACCACCAGCGATGAGCAAACATCCTCGTCCTCCTTCCTCCCTGGACATCCCCTCTTGCCAGAAGAGCACTGGCTGCCGCAGGAGTTACTATACCTCAACCCTCCACCACCAAAGCACCTCCTTACGCAGAAATCCTCCCAACCCACCCAGCTCATCTCATCACAGCAGAGGATGTAGGCACAGCTGTTCAAGCAAATTTTCCATGCCTTATAGAAACATTTAGGTTGGAAAAGACCTTTAAGATCATCGAGTCCAACCTTGTAAATGCCTTGCTTGAATGACTGCTTCAGAACAGATACCAAAGGGCTCACAGGTTCTTCAAAGCTCCTATAGAAACAAAAACATTAGAAAGAGTTTTCTAACAAAGGAGGAGGTTTCTATGCACTGAAACATTTTGGTTATTGAATCTTCGTAGAGCAGCTGGAGAAGGGATCTACATGTCAGTGTTGTGCTCTCCACTCTCCTGCGGGTGCGAAGGACACACGCTGAACCGGGGATGGTGCAATGCTGCGAGGGCACTCACGCGTGCACGAGAGAGAAATACAGGAAAAGGGAGTTTAGATGATGCAATACTGGCGACAGTGAGATATTCCTTAGGTTTGGTAAAAAGTCAGGAAAACATCAGTCTGCAGAGGAACCACATGGAAGGACATGTCTGTTAAATGACATGTAAAATTTATCATTTCTAGCACACCAATTTTTATAAAAATAGAATTAATGCTGAATTCTATTACAAGTAGATATGGTTAGCTACTAGAACATATTGTTGTATGTGGACAATGAACACTTAGATAATCTAAGCAAATCTTATTTTAATACAAATATCTTGTGGACAAAACTGAAGTTCTAACTTGAATTTTACTTTTAGCTAGTCTGCTCCCATCAGCTGCAACATTTGAACAGATATTTGTCTCAGTAACAACTAAGCAAAAGCCAGCAGGAGCTAAGGAAATAGAAAATAAAACAAATTGCCATAGTAAAGTCAAGGTGAATGTTTTCCCCTGCTAGCTGTCCACTGTAGTCTCCATGTCTAAAATACTGTATAGTGTTAGCCATTATATTTGCTGCCACATTCAGCTCCAATGGTAATTGCATTTCGGGTTTTGGTGATACAGTGTGATCCCATGATGTGCAGGATTATAAATGAAACACCTGGTAGCAAAGCACTTCTGTAAGTGCTTAACTTTTAAACATGGAAGGTGTTTCACCAGGATGTTGGGCTGGGGTTTGCAGTTCTATATAACACTCGGACATGCAATTGGATATAGCTGTTTGGAAGGCTTGCAAAAACCTAGAGATAAATAACAAGTCTAATATTTCAGGGATGAGATATTAGTACCGTTGAAGTCACTAGGAATCTTGCAATTGATTATACTTGGACCAAGATTCCACCCTAACTCTTCTGCAGCTTTTGAAGTTATCATAAATAAGAGTATTATCGGATATCACGAAAAGAGAATACGAGAGTCACAAAATAATCATCCATGTCAGTGAAATCTTTTCCCCTGGAAATTTCTTTACCAATTCCGCAACAATAGATTTTGTATATGTAGGAAAAGTGGCACCTTTCTCCAGCAGAACTGCTCTAATGCGTCACTGCAAGTTGGGAGAAACAAAGGACGTGTGAAATATCTGCCCAGTGACCCATGCTGATGTCATTTTTCTAGGTTATGTCAGAGGTCGGCATTTCACAGGCTCAGTTACACTCACCAAAGACATTCCTGAGGATTGAAATTTTTTTTTTTTTTTAAGAAAAGAGGAAAATCTATTTCTCAGTTGTTCTCTTCCTTCTCCTCACTCTGAACTTTTGAAGTTCTAGTAATTAGAAATTTTGTGTAATTATTATCAAGTTAGTATGTATTGATTTCTGCAAAGTTACAACAATGAGCTGACAGCAGTAAAGCGCTGATCTAGTGGTTCACACCAGAATTAAACCGAGGTCTCCCAGCACCCGTTCTGCTGTAATTCTATCAGGTATCAAGCCTGTCGGTGCTTCTACTGTTCTGGCCTGAGAAAGAAAAGCAAATCTCACTGTCACAGCTATTTTAGTTAAGGACTGTAGAGGAATTTTTATTCTCTCTGGTTTGTTAAAGACTTCTCTTGCTACCCTGAAGAACATTTCCAAGCAGCCGTGCTACAGTAAGGGAATTATTCTGTTCACTCTCATTCAGGGATTAGAGCAGGGATAGACTCTTTTTGAAACCCATCGAAACATTCAGTTCTCCAAAATGGCATGAGATAAAATAAGTCATCCTATTCATTTTTATTTCTTGAATCACAGGCTGAAAGTTTTTGTTCAGTTAAAACTTCCATTATCTCCTCCTGGCTGGACCTCCTGCTGTCTGCGTTGCTCCATTCCTACTATGGATTTTCTCCAGAATAAAAATAATGGCATTATTTACAAAAATGCAAACTTTTTTTTTTTTAAATGCATTATTTTTAAAGCAGATTTTTCCTCTACCACAAAAGTAGCAGCAGAAAGAGCTCACCTGAGCCAGTCACAATAATGTTTTCTACTTGACAGAAACATTGTTTGAAAACATTTTTTCTCCTGAGCATTAGTGGGAGCAGTTAGTTTTTTTTTTTTTTTAAAAAAAAGCCACTAAGGGGCAGTTCCTATTTTCTGGAAATATTTCTCTTTCCAAGTTTGCACTTCTCACTGTATTGCAATGAAACAGTTTGACGTGACAACTTGATGTTAAAAAAAATCCGGTAAGCACTCGATGCAGTAATTAGAGAAGCAATTGTTTCCAATAGCTTTGTGTTAGCTTATTGCCTCTTCTCTGTTGCTCAACTTTATCTGATCCCTAATGCGGACACAGGCTGCATATCTTACTTTTAGATGTACCTTCCAAAATGCCAAGCTGCTTCATTTTAATAAATAAAGAAGCCCATCAGAGCTTTTCCAGTATCTTAGGGCGTATGACAAAGAAAAGTAGGATAACTACGTGAACATGGCTGCCAAGATCTAAACTGGATATTGTAATCATTAGGTTATTCACTTAGCTCTATTTCTGAACATGATTTCAGGATCCCAAAAATGTTTCTGAAGAAAAGCTTCTACTACTGCACTATAAATTTTTTCCCTCCTTTAATAAATTACTATTTTCCAGGAAAATATAAAAATAAAATACATTTCAGCAAAAAGTCAGTGATTGATTTTATCAGCTGTGCCTAAAGCAGTGAACTGAACTCAGTGATTTTATTAGTGGAGATACCGGGGAATCATTTTATATATGACGTGATCATGTCTACAGCCTTTCTGCGTTATTTTGATATCAAACACATCCTGAGAAACAAGGCCCGGGAGAGTCTAATTATAAATGAATCCAGTTTCCAGAAGGGATCCTCTATGCCCTGTATAGATAAATAGGGAGCTGCCTCCCTGCAGTAGCAGAGTTCACAACCTGAGGATGACACTTTCTGCTAACGAAAGTGAATATGCTGGCTGTAAGCCTTCCTCCCGCTACGCCAACGAACAAAGACATAATAAGGCACAAGGAAAGCCTGCACTCATTTGCAATATGCCATGGGCATTTCTAGCTAGGCTGAGGAGTGTATCGTAAATAAAAATGCCCAGTGGGACCACCTATTTCCAATTTTGTGTGGATGGGCATTTGTGCGTATCCTTCATGCCTCTTCTTATGGTTTGCAAACAAAATTGCCAACTAAGCTGAGGATACTGGAGAGCTGACCTTAATTTGGCTAGAGATTAAAAGGTTAAATTTTATTCCCCTTCTCATATTTGCAACTGTAATTCATAGCAGCTGAGTTAGAAGAAAATGCAAGTATGATGTAATTTTAATTATTTCTGGTAATTATAAAGAGAGATCACAAATCATAACATCCTTTATTTAATGTCTTTGAAGACAAAGATTGTACTTTTGGTCTCTTTCTAGTACTGTAGCATCTGTGCTTCATATGAGAAACCCTTAAAATAGCATATCATCTGATGCTTTTTTTTAAATTCAGAGTGATGAAGGCCACAATTTTACTGTATGCTTGCAGCAAAACTATGTATTTCAAATATACATCCCATTCTTTCTTAACTTGCATACATCCCTCTTTGCAATCAACAGAACTGGCTTGCAGTAACTGCAAGGGACATCCCTGGGGTTCAGATCACTTAGCCATCCCCTCTAGCACAGGGCTTTGGGCTGCTGGAATTAATTCTTCCTTGGTTGCCTTTCGAAATAGAGATGAAATACCGATTAAAATGCTGCAACATTCTCTCATATTGTGAGAGAATTAGACAGATATCTGTAGATCTGGGTATATTAAAATTTGTACCATCTCGATTAATTCCAGTCAAAACACTTAATTAGTTGCAAATGCAAAAACTACAAGTTAAAACCAGGTGTGACTGATTGTCGCAAAACTTTCAATTTCTTACTAGGTTTTGGCAAAAGCATCTTTGATTTAGAATTGCAACAATAACATTAGAGCTAGGAAGAAGGTGCAGATTTCCTTTTACCTAGATTAAAAAGGGGGGTTATTTACTTTAGATTAATAGCATGAGTCATTGTCCTTCTTAGCTATTCAGGTTTGACTCACCATGCAGAGTGGAGGTCACCTGAGGCAGCCAGGGAGCAACAAACCTTCCCAACCTCCCCTGTTTATGTAATAATTAATTTGAAAAGTGACAGAGCAGAATAACAGGCTTGCAAAATGATGACGTTTTAATTTGCTAAAATATTTTAAAGCAGGATTCATTCACCAAGCACCTAAATATACATCTAAAAATAAATCAAGCGATGAGCACGGCTAGCAGTCGTACTCTGCAGGCAGGGTTTCGCCCAGCCCTGTATTTGGGGAGTTTGTGGACATGTGCCATCAAAGGAGCCAGGTTTTTGGCTTTCAGTGAGGACACGAAAGCTCTGCCCTTCTCCTTACAGGGCAGACCTTCTGCACAACAAGTGAGAAACCTACCACAGCTAACGCTTGCACAGCCATTCACCCTGAAACCTAAGGATAACCATTTAGATATTGCATTGCCTTAATTCTTTCCCAGCTGATGAACTAAAAAGGACTTCATTTGTTGTCTCACCAGTAATTGGCATGTGAAGAAGACAGGATGGTACTTGGGTACGAACGGCAGTTGCTTACATAAGGATGACACGGAACATAAAGGCAAATCTGTTCCTGATTCAGCATCTTTCCAGAAGTGCTATTAGTACCAACACCAATGAATTTTCCCTGCTAAAAACTTGTAAAGCATCTCTCCGCAAAGAAGCTCTGCACCCAACACATACCATGCAAATCATTAATGTTGCAAAACTTAACAAATCAGAAGAATACATTGTAAGTAATTTTAAAAAGAATAGAAAAAGATACATGACACGTAGTGCTATCTAGTCCCACCTTTTCTAATTAAACATCTTAATTGTCAAGACTATTGAACTTGCCTCTGCAGAATGCACTCAGTGAGACCCAGATTTATGATGCCTTTCACACAGCATTTAACTTAGTTGTAATGCGAAGTATAGGTGGCTTTGACTGTAAAGCACCTTCCATCCTGAAAGACTTGCACTTAATCAGCTACTTAAATATCACCGCATCTCAGATGAAATGAAGTCTGTGCTCAACAAGCATAAATCAACACAACAATTTACAGCCCAGTTCTACAACAGATTTATACATAAATGAAATAAATGGGATCTGCAGGAGTGTAACCCAAGCTTCTCAAGATGATTTGGAAGCCTCACAGTGTCTTTAAGTACATTTTAATATAATTTTTTTGTGAAACAAAACACAGATTGTTTTTAACCTCTGTGTAGCTAAACAGACGAGATGGGGGCAGATGCATTATTGATTTAATCACATACATGAAAATGAAAGTTGCGCATATCTCACTCCATTAGGATTTTATATTGCAATAGCTATTTCGAGTTAGCCATTTCGGTATAAAACCACATTTTGCACAGTCTTCAGCCAAATAAAGGTCATATCCATTGAACCTGGCAAAGAAATTATAGCCTTCAGAATACCAAATGTTCCTTAGAGATATTTCACTTAAGATAAAAACTCCAGCCTAATCAGCTTAGGAAACAGAAGCGGGGGAGGAGGCAGTGTAGGAACACAAGGCCGGGGCAGCCCTTGGGCAGGGCAGGGCAGGGCCGG
>NW_009195057.1:0-1819 GCF_000690835.1 Fulmarus glacialis | reverse complement strand
AAGGAAGCCTCCCGCCGGGCTTATTGCTAAAACGGTCCGGGTACCCACACACGCACAGCCTACACCCCCCACCTGTTTGCCACCTTCGCACCTGAAATGTTTTTCCCTGGCCGTTTCGTTTCACGGGGAAGATTTTAATCCTAGCGCTTCATCCTCGCAAATATCTCCAGACTAAAACCATGCCTGGTGTTTTTTGTGTTACGTCTCTATCAAGCATGCATAAGTACCTGTGGATGTATTTCTAGAGAGAGCTCCTGGAGCAGAAATACTCCACTCTTCCAAGTCAAGAAACGGTAGTGGTGATGTACACACGGTCTTTAATTAGCACTATAATCCTGCAACAAAAAATGCAACACTAAGATGAAGGCACGTCTCTGCTGTAGTTTGCTGCACTTTTACTGCCTCTGAGACAAAGAGCAAAGGTACCATGGGGCAGGTGTGAGAGGAAAGACAATAATAAACATTTCTTTAAGATTACTATCGATCTTTCGGTAGATACTGTTGACAGAAGATGAAGATAACATCATGCAAAACAGAGTGAATGGCTCATGGTGGTATTAAGTGTTCTCAGATAGCATTCATTTTGGGGAAAGGGTGGCTTTTTTTACACTTTGGACCCTGCCTGAATTAATGGAGCGGTGATTAAAGGCTTTGAGTACGGCTGCAAACTGCTGCAAATAATAACACAAGAACTGTGGGCCTTATGCAGGGAAGCGTCCCACATACATGCAGAGATATGCAGGGTGACACTGAGCTGTATTTTTTGCAGCTACATTAGCTCTAATGTTAAGTTTAATGAAACTGTGCAGTGGCCCAGACCATTAGTGTAATGTTCCAGTCTCACAAGGTCTTAATCAGGCACATCTTTGAACATTTAAAGAATCGCAGCCTAAAACTTTGGCTGAAGAATCACCCTGGAAAGCTGTCAGGCCATACTCCTTTTGAATTCCAGCTGGAAGTAGGGGAACAAGGACAGCAATATTAACCACATTATCTTTTCTTGCATCTCTACCAACTCATCTAGCCTAAAAGAAAACCTGGGTCTTTATCCTGCAAATCCTTCATGCACAAAATTTTCATTGCAGTCGATGATATCTGACTTTGCAATTGATTTTCTCATTATTGTTCCCATGTCAATTATTTCCCCAGTCTTAAGTCAGAGTGTATCTGCATTGCAACTAGGAGTCTGACCTCAGTGCAAGTACCGCGTGTTAGTTTTTAATCTAGCGAGCTGGAGTGTCCCTAACTGCTAAGGCATGGCAGCAAGGGCATCAACCTCCCAACCACGTGTCCTGCACCTACTGGGTTTGAAAGGCCCCTGTAAAGCATGTGACACTGTATTTTCATTTCTCTTCGCACACTGTTTTCTGATTGCAGTGTGGGCAACCCCCATGCAGTTCACTCTGCATGATGTGTCAGGTGTCTGGTGTGCTCCCCCAGCTGGATACCTCAAAAAGCTCCCCCCTGGCGATGCTCTGCGGCCACTCTTCCTGCAGGACTCTGGGCTAATTGTGTCCCTGTCTGCTCTTTCTTCCCTGAGCAACTCAATCCTTCAGAAATCTCCAGGCAGACCATTCAAAGTGATTTACAATGCACTTGGTATTTTTGTGGGTGTAGCTGTGCAGAGCTCGCTTCAGCCTGTGTGTCTCATGTCCATGACGTGGCCAATAGGAAGAGCCCTGTCCCCAGTCTGTGCCTGGGACCTGCTTGCCCAACAGTGGGCCAGATCCAATAGGCTGCCGTAATGTTTCCTTCTCAGGGTCCTTTTTCTAAAAGACTTACGTTTTGCTTTTTGTTATACCATATGTCATATTATAAG
>NW_009195056.1:0-3581 GCF_000690835.1 Fulmarus glacialis | reverse complement strand
GGCGAAGGCAAAGCCGCCGTCCGGTTTCGCCACGGCAGGGGAGGGCAGAACCACTCGACTTCGCTGAGGTAGATGAGGAATGAGCACTCGGTGCCGTCCACGCCAAAGAACGCGTAGCAGGGGTCGGAGGTCCACCTGGCCCTCATCCACTGCGAGGGGCAAAGAAACACGTGGGGCTCGTCCTCCAGCCGGGACGGAGCTGGCCCTGCTATGGCAACCTGTATTCTCCATCCCCTTTCGCTAGCTGGGAGCTGGGAATGAAGGGCAGAGGGTGGATAAAGGGCTGCAAACCAGCACCAGTGCCGCGGTGCCGATGTCTGCCCGCCCAGGGCACACGGGGCAGAGGAAGAGCCAGGAGGGTTTGCTGGGGGCTCCCTGGGTTTCTAGCACTGGTTCCAGCACCAACACGTGCCTTCCCCGCGGGCACAGCCATGGACCCCTAGGAAATGGTACACCGTGGGGTTTTCTTCTCCTTAGCTTTGCTGGGGAGCGAGCTGAGTTGCTGATCTCATCGCCCTGGGTGCAGCGGGGCAAGGAGACAGATCCACCGGCGGTCCCTGAGGATGATTTCACGTGAAGGAGAATAACCAGTGACCAGAGCAGCGATTTATCATCCCCCGCAATGGCGCTTGCCAGCCTCTTCCTAATTCAACTACAAAAACAAATCTACTCGGGAGACAGGTCTCTGCGCCCAATATGTAAAATGCAGCAATCACCCGGACAGGAGATCGAATTACAGCCTTCCACAATCAAATTACATTCCGAATTTACTCAAATCTTGGAAGGAAAGGATGCCTAGCACCAGGGCAAGAGGAAAATACAACCCCCCGCTATCCTTTTAATATACCCTTCAACATCTTTCCAGGGAGACTCGGCCCTGCAGAAGCCTGAGCTTGAAGCAGGAGGCTGGGAAGGGGAGGGAAGAGGGAGATGCTTTTAATTACTTCATGTAAATATGCTCTCTGACAAAGCAATCATGCTCCGGGCCAAATGCCAGGCTGCATTCAGGTGTAAAGAGCAGGGTGGGTCAGGCAGGACATCCTATTTGAGATGGAGGTCCTGGCCACTCTTCTGTGCAATGCTGAGATTATTCCCCAGACACTAGCTAACGCTCCAGATATTTAAAGACGATGTGACAGTGCTTTCTCCTCACCGCGCTTCCGTCATTAAACACAGAAACTACAGGCAGGGAGGGCTGCAGGCAGAGGTGCTCTCACACAGCTGATTCTGCTGCTGCCTGCACGCCCTGGGGTACCATGGCTTCAGTGCTTCGTACGACTAAAACTGGAGGTATGCGCCTTATTTTTGGGGGAAAACTGTTACATTCATATAGCAAAGGCTCCCAGAGGAGGTCGGACACCTCCCTTGTGTTTTCTCCTCACAGCACAGCCGTGCTTTGCTTTCCACATCTTTGGCTCTGCTCCTCCTTCTGCAATGGGCTGCACCTCTCCCGTTTCAAAGCAAACAGTTTTATTCTGGAAAGCATCCCCCTCCCCACTGCCCTTCCCAGTTTAACCCCTGGGGTCGTTGCTTTGTGCCCTTCCCAGTAGCTCCCAGCCCAGGTTGAGACCCTCTCCCAGACAGGGAACCCCGACTCACCTCCACCTTCCCAGCGCAGTCAGGGTACTTGGGGTCCCTGGGCACCTCGCACTGGTCCCTCCTGCCTTCCACCACTGCAGAAAGACAATTTGGGCATGGGGGGAGCCAGGACGTGCTGGCAGAGCAGCTAGAAATGCTGGGAGGGGATGGGATGGGATGGGATGGGACGGGACGGGACGGGACGGGACGGGACGGGGCTGCGAGCCCCTAAGCACATTCATCAGCACAGCAGCTGGGCCGGCAGACAGCCCCATCCCACTTGATGGAGCAGGACACCAAGATGTGAAGCATCTTCCCCAAGGTCAGGGAGGAAACAGAGGAAACCCCCCAGCCCTGCTTCACCGCTGAGAGCGCGTTCCCCTTTCCTAAATCTCAGCAGGTCTCTCTATAGCACCTCCCTGCTGCTCGCAGCCTGGTCCAGACGTCAGGTCCCACATATCCACGCTCCTGTTAATCATCCATAAGCAGGCTGCAGTATCTAAGGAAGCACTTGACAGCCTTTACGCCATGAACTTGCAATAAAAATTGTCCTGCTGAGCTGCTGAGAAAAGACTCAGCCCCTGGGGTCAGCCCCAGAATAAGGCACAAAAGTGGCTAAAAATGGTAATAGGATCTTTTCTTCCCCTGTGGTTGGATTAATATAAGACAACACCCCTCCTATAAGCCCTCCTTTGCCTATAACTGAGAAAGCATGAGGTGGAAGAGGCAACAGAAGCATCTTCTATCTGATGACGCCAGCCCAAACCTCGGGAAACACGGAGCCATGTGGAGAAGCATCTGGAGAGCCCAGCTGCCCTCACAGCACTGCCGCGTTGGGATGGGAACGACTCTCCTGGCACAGGATCCCAGCCCCTGGGCTTTGGATCCAAACCACCACATTTTTCTGTCCAGGTGTTTGTGCTGGCACTGCTCCTCGTCTTTAATTCTGCATTTAATTCTGTGGCATTTATTTCTGACAGCAATTCAGATTTGCCACCATTCCTCCCCTTTGCAGGCATGAGTTTCCCAGGTCTTGCTCCTCTGCAGATTGATCTCCCCTGCTCTCAAGTCCTCCCGGGCCAAGTGAGGCAACGCTTTTAGGAGATTACTGCTGTCAGAGGCCACGGAGGGTGGTTCCCTACGCAGCCTCCTTTGCCTGGCTGCAATAGCAAGGTGAGAAACCTCCGAGAAGGCTCAGACCACGCTCAGGACCTCCTCTCCTCAAAGAGATGGTCCGACCATGTGCTGCATCCGCACAGCGCGGGACACAAACAGCCCTAGCAGGTCTGCCCAAGAGCTTCAGGTGCCCGCCGTAGTCCTGCAGGCAGGAGAGAGTTGGGTAACCTCGGATCAGCACCCATTCCCCTGCATTCTTACCAAACTTTGCATGCTAGCCTTGGCTGGATCTCCCTATAGCAGCTGCATAACACGCAGGAGGTCTGGAGCACGGGGACCCCGGGGGACACTCACCTTTCCCGTTCAGGAGGCTGTTCCGGAGAATCTGATCTACTTTTATTGCGATGTCTGAGACGTTTTGAGCTATAGCTTGGATCCTCTCCATCAACCCGGCTGCTGGCTGGAACCTGGGAAAAAAACCAAATAGACCCTGAAAACTGGATGTCTCCCAGTGGTGGCACCCAGGGGTGCTCATAGCAAACCTGCCGTCCTTGGAAGTGCCAGCAGGTTGAACCTAGCTCCAGGATGCAACATGGGAACGCCTGGCCCAGGGTGTACCGGGCAAAGAGCTCACTGCTTTCCAAGAGGTTGGATTAAAAACCTACGTAAATCAGTATTCTGCCATTTTTCGCGGTGTGCTAATAAACAGGGATACATCTCTGCATTTTACATGAGGAAATACCACATAGGCTGGAAAAAAATTGTTTTTCTTATTTCAGATGTGCTATGTTTGAAAATCCTCTGCAGTGATTACCGGCCTTGCGGTGCATGTAGGAAGCCGTGCTGGGAAAAAAAGGGGGAAAAAAACCCCAAAAATACGGAGAAAG
>NW_009195055.1:728-1333 GCF_000690835.1 Fulmarus glacialis | reverse complement strand
GAGGACCAGCAGGACAGGGTCCAGGCTGTCCCCCAGCAGCCATGGCACTTGCTGCGGACCGGCTTCACGCGGACAACCCCTCGGGACAGTGACAAGGGAAGATTGCACCAGGCTGGTATAAATCTGCAGGGTAATATGCTGCACTCCAAGCGCTCCAGCATCACCTCATCATCCGGGACAATTTATCTTCGGGTGTTTCTTCCCGTTTCCCTCTCCCCCAAGCAAGCCCGGCAGGAGCACAGCTCCGCTCCCACATGCCAAGGCAGCACTGCCTGCGCTGGCAGCAGGTCAGCTGAAGTCACCCCCAAAAAATGGCATTTTCTCAGCAAAATGCCGCTGAGGTCATTTTCACCCGCATCAAACACCCACGGGGGGCCGGGGCTGTGCCAAGCGGCTCCCGGGAGCTTGGGAGGCAGGAGGGAAGCAGAGAGTTTGCAAATCCTCGGGATGAAAGGGCTGAATAAAAGGGAGCCGTTAATAATAGTCGTCAGCCGCCGTACGGGGGGCAGAGGCAGCGGAAATCAGGGCTGGGATGAAAAGGCTGTTTCCAAGGGCTGGCGGGGGAATGCCGGGAGCACGGGCACAGCGCAGGGAGGGGGGCACCA
>NW_009195055.1:0-347 GCF_000690835.1 Fulmarus glacialis | reverse complement strand
GGACGTAAGAACATTTTCTTGCAAATCATTAATGAAACAGGACCGCAGCACCCCAGGATGCTCCAGAAACCAAACCCACAGATGCTTTCCAAAAAGCAGTCTCAGTCCCTCAGTGGCTGCTAAAAACTCAGCCCGACCTGACCTCCACCTTGGGATGCTCCGTGCCCCGGACCTATGGGTGCTGCAGCCCCCAGCTCACCCCATCCCGCCTCGGCAGCCCACAGGGCACCGGGACTTTGCCCCAGCTAAGCTGGATGCCCTCGGAGCGGCTTTAAGTGCTCCGGCATTTCTTAATGGCGCGGGAAGCACGCGGGGAATGCGCGGCGGGGGGCAGAGGGTGCGTGGCC
>NW_009195054.1:1716-2242 GCF_000690835.1 Fulmarus glacialis | reverse complement strand
TTTCTTTCTTTTTTTCTTTTTTTTTCTTTGCAAGCCCCTTTTCTGGTTACTTGCGATCTGCCCATGCCTCCCACAGCCCCGCTGAGCCGAGGCAGGGAAGTGTTTGGATTTGCCTGCCAGGCTGCCTGTTTGCAGGCGGACAGGGATGCTTGGGGCTTTGCGTTTATTTTTCTTATGACTTATTTCGTGTGTGTGTTTTGGCCAGCGTTCCCCGTCCGGGCTCAGGAGCAGCCCTGGGGTGAAGGCAGGGGTGAGCCCTCTTCCCCCAGCAATTTTCTGGTGGGAATTTCAGTGCCGGGGGAGAAATGGCTCCTTGCTTTTAAGCACTGTTCACATGAAAAGAAACATATTTCCAGCCTGTCAGCCTGGGGACTGTTGAGGAATGGTGGGTTCACTGGCAGCCGGGTGATCGCGGCTAAAAACCTGCCTCCCGAGCTGCGCTGCTGGGGCTGGCACGGCCGTGCCGTTGCCACACACGCCGTGGGCACGGCAGGCTCCCCCCGGCAACCAGGCCACGGGCGGGCCC
>NW_009195054.1:0-1705 GCF_000690835.1 Fulmarus glacialis | reverse complement strand
GTCCCCCGCTGCCAGGTCACTGCTCCGCTTGCTCGGCTGCCGTCCAGCAGAGATTTGCAGTGCCAAGAGCCAGGCTAGGTGGTCTGAAGGTCCTTCCTGCCCTTGGCACGGAGGAGTTATGAACTCTGCGGGACCCGTTTGCCAGCAAGGAGATCTGCTTGCACACTGTCCCCACTCCCTGACACCCCCCAGGCAATCGGGTTGATGTGTGAAAGATGCCCCAGCTCCGGGTATCTGCCTCCAAGCCCCCTCCAGCTGCGGACGTGCCCGAGTCCCCAGCCTGAAATGTGAACCTCAGCATTAGGAAGAACTTGGGGCACCGGGTTGCGCAAGAGCCCAGCTCCCAGCCTGCTCGCAGCGGTGGGGTATTGCATGCCATGGTTTCTGTGTGTCTGGAAGTGATTTGAAAAAGCCGATCTGCTGTTAACCCTAAACAAAACAAAGGCCTTAAAAAAAAAAAAAAAAAAATCTTGTCTCACTTATTCTTCAATTGCTAACCAGGAGCGACAGAGGTTTCAGGCTAGATTTCTTTCACGTTCCTGGAGCCTCTTATTAATATTTTGCAAAAGCAAATCAGCACCAGTCCACGGGAGAGCCCGTGCAAGGAGCCTCCTCTCTGCTCTCCCCCGTCCTGCCCTGGCCATACAGCCGAGGAGGGTGCCGGAGCATCGCCACGCCGGAGGAGCAGCCGCGTGCTGGAGCCGAGCCCCAGCGCCGCTGGAGGCTTTGCCTTTTTGCCCCTGCCCTGGGAGCAGCAAGGTGGGTGCTGGGGGGAGCTGGGGACCCCCAGCCCAGGGCCTGTGGCTGCTTGTGGGGCGAGGCGAGCAGCCTTCGGGACAGTTGGACTGGGCAGCTGCTGGGGACGTCCCAGGAACATCCCCCCACTGCCGATCCTGGCCCTTCTCCCAGGCTTTGGCCAAGCGCGTGGCGCTTTCCCTGGCCGCATCCACCCCGTGGCCTCCCACGCGGCCCCAGCAGCATCCTTGGCCTCCGGGAGGGCTCAGAACTGCCCTGGAGCTGGGGTTGGACCTGGTGCCACCAGCTGGCATTTGGGACGTGGTGGGGATGAGCTGCAGCGGGGTGGGAGAGGGGGCAGCTCAGGTTTTTCCAGCCCTGGAAATGACGCTAAGAGCTGGGGCAAACCCTCCCAGGGGGAGGCAGATGCAGAGCTTCGTGCCCTCCATGCTCGCTCTGTGCAACCGCTCCAAGCATGGGCCTCCTCCGCACGGGATGGCAGGGGGCTCGCGATGCTTTCCTTACGCAGGGGCAGCCCAGGGTGGGGGATCAGAGCGGTGGGGTAGTTTGGGACCTCCTCTGCCCACAGAGCATGCATGCGGTGCAAACCCTGCCTTGCAGTCCATCTGCAAACCCTGCCTCGCAGTGCATTGCCGTTGGTGCCGCATCCCGGTGCAGGGATTGGGGGAAGAGCCAGGGAGGGTGGCGGAGGGGGAAAGGAAGGATACGGCTGCTGGAGGAGGAGGAATGAGAGCTGCGAAGCAGGGAGAGAGGGGAAGGAGAGCTGTGAGCAGGGATGGAGCAGCATGCAAAGCACCCAAAAATGCCTGGGTGCAAAAATGCCTGGGTACAAAGCACTCAAAAATGCCTGGACCAGCCCAGGAGGGGTGTGGGGGGGCTCTGCTACCTGGCTGTGTGAGCAATGCCGCACCGTTTCCCTCCCCCTCCCCACAGCCGGCATCTACCCCGG
>NW_009195053.1:0-291 GCF_000690835.1 Fulmarus glacialis | reverse complement strand
CTGTTCCAGGGTGCCCTGGTTTTGGGGTGTCCCCAGTTTCAAGGTACCCCTGGTTCCAGGTGTCCTGGTTTTGGGGTGCCCCTGTTTTGGGGTGCCCCCATCTCAGGATGTCCCTGTTTTTTTTTGGGGTGCCCTGTTCCAGCGTGCCCTGGTTTTGGGGTGCCCCTGGTTTAGGGTGTCCCCGTTTTTGGGGTGGCCTTATTCCGGGGTGTCCCCGTTTTTGGGGTGCCCCCCCATTTCAAGGTTGCCCCTGTTCCAGGGAATGCCTGGTTTTGGGGTGCCCCGGCTTTG
>NW_009195052.1:0-673 GCF_000690835.1 Fulmarus glacialis | reverse complement strand
CCGCCAGCTCCCTCAGTACCCTCGGGGTATATCATATTTATGTATATATGAAATATATATAAGCACATATGATAAGTTTAATTCTCAGTAAAAAAATCACACACATCCTGCAGGTACGTCATTGAAACGTATGGTTTATCAGTCTTTTTAGAAGAAACTGCTTGTTTTAAAGAGTTGGCTTGGGAATAATTATTTGCATATAGATGCTTCTGAGCGAGTCATCAAGTGGTAGAAACAAAAATTTTATTCTTTTTCAGTGTAAAATTTGAAGGTATTGTCTGCTGTTTCACATGTGATAAGTTATTTAGGAAAAAGCAAAAAAAAAAGCACAATAACTGCTGCTGCAGTGTGCAGTTCCAAAATGTTCATAATTTTATGGAATTTATCTTATTTCATACCGTCATGTCTCTGACAGTTCTGTATTTGCAAAAACTAAGCACTTTCACTTCGTTTCACTTTCTATTTGTGTGAGGCTGTCATTGTTTGAAGTTTCTGAGATTTCCTAAAGTAGATACGGGATCGTTGTACGTCTTTTTTTTTTTTTTTTTTTAGGCTAATTCTATCAATTCAAGATTGCACAAACTATTTTGCACACAGTGGCTGCTGTGAAATTGTGTGGTATCTCCATAGAAAAAATAATGTATTTATCTTAAGAAAAGTAGTAATTATTCAT
>NW_009195051.1:583-995 GCF_000690835.1 Fulmarus glacialis | reverse complement strand
AGGGGGGCGGGGAGCCCCCAGGCAGGGCTCAGCACTCACCTTGAAGGGGATGTGCTGGCTGGTCTCGGTGAAGGCGTGAGCCAAGAGGAACATGTCGTCCACACCAATGCCAAGGGCCAGGAAGGGCAGGACCTGCCAGACAGCAGCCGGCATCAATGGGGGGACATGGCCGCCACTCAGGAGGGGACCCGGCCACCCCACAGCCCCCAGGGTCCCACCAGTCCCGCAGTACCCAGCTCTTCCCCCAGCACATACCTGGGTGGTGGCTGCGTTGAAGGAGATGCCCAGCAGTGAGCAAAGCCCCAGGCCAGAGGCCACAGAGAGAGCCACAAGCAGGACCCCGGCCAGGCCCACGGCCCCTTGGGACTTGGAGCAGTCCCCCCGCCGCATGGTGACGCAGGCGTAGGACCGC
>NW_009195051.1:0-501 GCF_000690835.1 Fulmarus glacialis | reverse complement strand
ACACCATGAGAAGGTAGCCCCCGGCCACTCGGATGGCGCTGACGTCAGAGAAGGACTTCATGATGTCGTTGAGCGTGGTGGTGGAGAAAGCATGGACACTCTGCGTGGCGTTGGGCGGGATGGAGTCCTGCGCCAGCTGTCAGAGGCGCACCCCGTTAGAGGAGTCAGGACCCCCCCCACTCCCCAGTACATCCCCCCCAGAGTCACCCAGGGTGTCAGCATCGCCACTGAGGGTCCCTAGGGACCCACCGGACCACAAGAGAGCGGTGCCAGGACCTGTGGCCACATGAAAACCTGGGTGCAGGGGGATGCCACACACAGGCTCACCCCTGCCCAGCCCCACATGGGGGCTGTTCCTGGTACCCACCTCCACGAATTTCCTCTGCCAGGCCTCCAGGATGGCGCCTGCCTTCTCCTCGCTCCAGCTGATGTCATGGATCTCATAGTCATCCTTGAAGTGCTCAAAGAGCTGCCGGGGGCTCATGAGGAGGAACATGGTCT
>NW_009195050.1:23337-23552 GCF_000690835.1 Fulmarus glacialis | reverse complement strand
GCCGTCGAAATAAAAAGGTGCGAGTCCCTGTCCTGGGCTCTCCCTGCATGGGGGCACGGGGTGGCCGGCGGAGGCGAGGGGCTCCAGCACCACGGGGGTCCTTTGTCCCTGCCCGCAGTGACCGGTTCTGCCTCTCCTCAGGTCTGCAGCTGGGCACTGCCACCCGCCACGTCCCCTCTGCTGGTGGCAGGAGCCCCCCCGCACCTGGCCCACGG
>NW_009195050.1:2652-22759 GCF_000690835.1 Fulmarus glacialis | reverse complement strand
CAGCACCTGGCCCAAGGGACCAGCAGGATTGCTCCTGGACACGGTGGAGGGTGCTGAGCCACCCACCCAGGCTGAGCTGGTGGGACCAGCCCAGGCTTGGCTGCCCCATGCATCGCATGAAGGTTTAGAGGGGTGGAAGCTGCATCTCCCGCCCCAGCACCCTGTGCTGGGGGAAGGAGACCTGTGACCGGCCCGCAGGGCTGAGCTCAGACCGTAACGGGAGGTGCCAAAACCTGGAGCACCTTCCAGCATCCCCAACCCCGCTGAGGGGTTCCCATGTGCCCTGGACATCCCACCCCATTTTTAGCTCTGCCGCCCCACGTGTTTTGGTTACCTGGCAGTAATCTCAGCCTACCCTCGCCCCTGGCAGAGCACAGCCCACAACATGACGGGGACATCAACACCCATCAACGCTCTCCAGGGTTTCTGCATCAGCTGCCACCAGAGGGGAGAGGCACCGAGTGGGGTCTCGTTGCCCTCACCGTGTCCCTTGGGGGGGGGCTCGCCATCATGGAGAAGGCCTGCAAAGGGGGTCAACAAGCTGGGAGACCTGACCCACAGGTGACACACAGGGCTTGTGATTCACATTTCAGATAGGCTTCATCTTTGTCTTGCAGCCCAAGGAGCTGAATCGATGGGCTAAGGGTACACAACATCTCAGGTTTTGGTTAAACACCCACGCTGGGAAAACATCATATGATATCAGATAATATTTTAATTGAGCGAACGCTTGGCAAAGCTCATGAGCTGCAAGTTGACATTTGATAAACCCAAACTGGAAATACAAGACCACTTTTGAGCTGTAACCAACCTTGGGAACAGTTTCTCCAGGGAACACGCTGAAGATGTTTGTCAAACTATGTAATGGCGGCAGGGGGAGGGGAAGAGGCATTTTGGCCAAAAATAAAAATTCCAGTAGCAAACTTCTCAAAGGCCCGTGTTTTTTGATTAACAATCAGAAAGCGTGGTTCTCTCTAGAGATTTTTGTCTGTTTTGCTCAAGGACTTGTACTTCTGTTTTAATGCCAAGTCGAGATCCAAACACATCTTTGATTTTGCCCAGAGGCTGAAAGTTTGTATTTCTTCCTTTAATAAAAATAAAATAAAAAAAAAAATTAAAAAATCAGGAAAGTAATTTTTGGCCATTATTTGGTAAAGAAAAATGGAAAAACGCAGTTCAGCAAAGTCTAGTTCACCATGGGAAATCTCTCATAGAGCAGTAAACCGGCCTTCAACCTGGAGACAGACTCTAGGTCAAACACAAGTTACCGGCCCAGGCTGGACGGCAGCTCAGGGAAGGGCGGTTGCCGTTCCTGCAGCGTGCACTGCTGGCAGCAGGCAGCTGACGACAGGAGCAGACCCTCCAGAGACTTACAAAGCTCCTTACCATACCACAGCGAGCCACCACACCAACATATATTTCTACATTTCAGATTTAGCAGGCGCGACGCCTTCTAAATGAGTTTTGTCCCTACAGTTTGGAGAGCAGAAGGTCCTGCCTTTACAAGGTCATCAATGGACATGGATGTGCCAAGTTTCCATTTGCAGATCCTGCCGCCCGTGCTCACTCAACCCAAGGACCCAAAGGCTGTCGGAGAAATGCCAGCACGCCCCACGTCAGAGGCTGAGGAAGCTCCATGAAGGGCACAGCTGTCTCCTGCTGGAAAACTCGGCCACGTTTATGTCTTCGGATCTATCTTATGCCAACAGTCAAGAAGCACAAAGTTCTCCACTTCTTGTAGGGAAGAGGCATCAGGTTCCAATCAAAGAAAGTTATTGGAACAATTTGTACAGAAAAAGACCAATATCCAGATTTAAAGCCCATCAGAAACAAAACCCTGAACCACTTGCCTTTGGCAAAACATTATGAGGGAGGTATTGCCATCTAGTGTCGACCCAGGAAAAAGGACTCCACCTCCCCTCACCACCAGCCCAACGGGGACTGATGGGGAGACAGTTTTAATACCCTCCTGGAAAAAAGCAACCCCAAGGCTGCCTGTGACAGGAGGACAGCTGGAAAGCCCTGGTCGCAATGGCTGTGGAAGTCCAAACCCAAGAAGCCAGCCGTTGGACAAGCGAGAGCCCAGGCTTGTCACCTTTTAACCAGAGCAAGCAATTTGAGTTGCCGGCCAAGCTCAGTTAAAAGTCTTGCCGACAACCTTCCACACAACACTTCCTTTTCAGGTGCATATTATCACTGCATGCTATTCATCAGGACAAAGCATCGCAGTGTATGATTAAGAGAATTAGTATCATGCAACTCCATTTCTTCCTTTCTGATCATCAGGAGGCTCTTGGAGTCTTCTGGAAAAACGTAGATCTGAGGAAAAAACTAATCACTGGATTATTCTTAGGGGACAGATGAAAAAACCCAAACCCTGCACTCCCTTTAGGTCTCTTTTCTTCAAACTAAGCAGCACAGCAGGATTTGACCTCCTCTCAGAGACCAAGCCATCCTTTCTCCAAAAGCACAGAGGACCAGAACAAGTAGACAAGCAGCAGGGTCCAGAAGTGTGCTTGCAAGGTGCTGCCAACCCAAAGCTTTCCTAACCTTTCCCCACTGCCCCCCCCTCCTCTTTGGGACATCCTACCGAGAGGGCATTTTATTTTAAGACACTGTCAGAGCGTGGTGGTAAGGAATCCAAAAGCCATAAAGACGCTGGCAGAACAAGAACGCTTCAGACATTTCTCTCCTGGCAAGGGGCCGCCTTGGATCGCACAGTGACCACAGGCAACCCTCCCTGCCCAGCAAGTCAACAACAAGGCACTGAATCATGTTTAGAAGATATTATCCATCCTAGTCAAACACGGGCAGGACGAATACCATGAAAACATCGTTTCATGTTACCAGGATCCTCCTCCTCCTCCATGGCTTCTTGCTAGTTTTGCATTTACCTGCATTTGATTTTGCATTTATTAAATCTCAGCCACACCACGAAAGCATATGTTCAGAGACGCGGGGAGTACCCAGCGGATTTTGCTCCAGAAGAAAACAGACTTGATTGAAGCTAAAGGAGTCAGCAGTATTTGTAGGGGATAAGGCTGGTATTCTTAAGTAATATGAAATTTAGTATTAACATTCACAAGAACATTCAGCCAAGTCGAAGAGCATAACATGGTGTTGCCCAAGAAGGGAGCTAGCTATACAGCAACAAACCAGACCCTATTTCCAAATTCCAGCTCCTTACACTGAAAGAGAGACATTAATCACTCTTGCACAACAAATTGGCACAAGTCCTGCCCGCATTAGTTCTCAGGTTGGTTTATTTTCTCAGAACAAAAATATCAAACATAATTTTTTAAAGAACAACCTGTATAAACAATACAAAACTTCATGGCATCTTACTTCCATTTACAGATTCCCTAAAAGCAGCCCAGAACCTGCAAGAGGTAGGATGTGAGGGAAGAGTTTTCTTCAAAGAGTGCGCAGGGGAGAAGAAAGGGAATGCTTTCCTCTCTCCTACAGCAGGACTTGGTTCTTCTGGAAACAGCCTCAGAATATGGCAAACAAAACCAACTTCAGGAAAATCAGGTTGTATATAAACACACAACCTCCACTTCACACTCCCAAAACAAGACAGTACTCTTGCCCGTTTTCCCAAAACATAGATGAGTTGCCGAGATCTCTGTGTGCCCAGAGGTAGGTCTCCTTCCTGTCCAAGAAGCGTTCTTTTTGTCAGCTGGCGAGGTCCTAGGATAACAAAATACCACAGTCAGTGTCCCACAGGGATCACCTGTACATTTTATTCCATTTTAGCATTAAATGGTCAATTGTTACTAGCACACATCTACAGCGGCCCTGAAAGAAACACCCAGAATTTTGTGGATTAGCACAAGTGGAACAGGTGCAGTGAAATTCCCATAAAATTCATTCAACTTCCTCACATAGGACTTGGAGGAAACTGAGTATTAAGTGACAAGAACTCAAAACTAGCAAGTCCACCTCAGAGAAACCCTGAGAACATCCTTCAGGCCTCCTCTCTTCCTGTACGGGGTCATCCATGCTACCCATCACTTGTGCTTTTCCAATCCTGTTCGGGGAAACCCACTGCCTGGATACTTACTCTTTGCCTTTAGGAAATAGTTCTGTGTGTCTCCTAGAAGATCCACCATTCTCCTCATCTGAGATTTCTATTGCTTCTCACCAAATTTATTTGCTCCCATCTTCCCCCCTTGCCCACACCCCCTTCCTGTTCGTAGGGCACGACCACCGAGAGGCCTGCCCACACCACCGCAACACTGGCAATGGATCACAAAGTACTCCCAGCATTTTGTTCTTGGTTAGCTCCCCCATGCCCAATCACTCTCACTTGCAGTCGGGTCCTCACCAGTCTTGGAGTCCTGGCACACACCGAGAAGGTGACAGATTCTGTACCCAGCAAAACCTTTCTCTCACCTGCAGTCCTCACCTCATCCCTCCCCCTCTTTAGGGTCACGAGAGCTTCGCTAGAAGGAAACCAGTATCTAGGCATAGGGTCAGTTTTCTCTAGATATAAACCAGAACTGTTTCTAAGCTGTGATTTTTATTTATTTCTTCCCCCTCTGTATTTCAAAGGGGAACCTCAGGACTTAAATCACCTGCCTCACCTTCTACACGGCTACACTGACCTTGCTGCCAAAAGCTCGCCTGCTCCTTCAGTGCCTCTCCCAACCATGCTTTCCCTCTGCCTCTCCGCCTGCAGACAGAACCAGCACCTTCTCCTCCCCGGCCCTCGCAAGCTGTTTGAATTGGTTTTCAAGTACTAACACTGCAAGATCTGCGGTGGAGCTGTGGTGCACGCGAGCATAATGTGGAGTTCCCTCTTGTCCCCAAAGCCATTAAGCACCTGGGATAAAATGCACTCAGCACGCATATTCACGCTGCTTTCTGATGTGCCTGCTAACATATTTCAACATCCTGCTGCTCACGATGTTGCTGCAACTGACACCTCTGAGATACTCACAGAGGAATACTGATACAGAGGGTATTTCCTGATTTGTCAGAGTGCAGATGGTACCGAAACATTGCTGAAAAGTCAGCTTCGTCCCTCCATGACCCACAGGATGAACAGCAGAAGGAGAGGGAAAGAAAAAAAAAAAAAAAAGAAATCGGAAAAATCCTTGGAAATCTTTCCACAGGATAACCCATTATCTTCCTCCTATGGAAGTTCTGAGGATCAGAGGTACATTCAAAAGATGGCCTATCTTCTCTCAGCTCAAGAATACCAGGAGCCCAATCCAATTTTTGATACTCTTTCAGCAGCTGTAGCCACTGCAGGTTGCTCAGCCAGCTCGGCTGCAGTGGTGATCTCTGCAAACGTAAATCAAATTACTAGTAGCAAAGTGGGGAAGCCTGCTCCTTAGGGGATATCGACTTACAGACTGCTAACCAGAAAGAAAAAAAAAAAAGCAGTAATTGTGAGGAAAACAGACGCTTTACAGACTAGAGGATGAGAAGATGAAGCAATCCATGATGCTCAAAATCCACACCTCATTCATTATATATTCTTGAAAGGTACCACAGGATCACAGGATAATTAGGGCTGCAAGGAACATCAGTAGGTCTCTAGTCCAACCTCCTGCTCAGAGCAGGGTTAGCTATGAGGTCGACCAGATTACTCATCTTCCTCCAATGACCCTGAAGAAGCCAGGTTTTAGTCGGTCTGTATGCTCAGAGCCACATAAAACCCGTGACTCAAATGCCACCCTGCCAGAAAACTACGAGTCTGAATCAGGACAATGTGCCTCTCTCAAGGGTTGCCCCCAATTTAAAGTTTGGGATAATAAAAGCACAAAACAGTAGAGGAACTTTCAAGATTGCCAGAAACACACGAGTAAAGATTTCTAGCCTGGCACAAATGAGGATTCACGGTAACAAGTCAGTGCAGAGTCACTGTCCTGGTTCACCCAGACTCACAAAATCCACGTTAGAGTCTCATTTAACAGGCCACCTTTTATTGCCAAACCTTCCAAAACTGGGGTTAACGAGGTTCATTGTAACGCAAGACATTCACAGTCAGCTTCAGGCTGGCAGCGCTTTCTAGTATCTACCCTGACCAGGAGAAGGGGGAGAGGAACTTTCTGAAGAAGGAAAACTACTGGAGGACACTTCAGTTGATCTCTTCTCTTTGAAAATGAATCAGAGGTAGAAATGCTTAAATAATTTCTCCAGTTCACAGCATAAAGTTCTAGTGACTAGGACAGGAAAGAAAGGTTTCTGCAGCGGAAAAAAAATCATTATACTTGATGTGCTGTAGTGTTCTGCGCGTTATTAGACAAAAGCACCTTTGCTCCTGTTAAAATGCAACTGACTTCTACTCTGCTACTTGTCAGTCTAGTATTATCCCCACACAGCACTTCCTTTTATGTGTCCCTGATAGGCATACTTAAAAGATAATCACTTGATGTTTCCACTGGCTGTTAGTTGTGGTTTGGGGTGTCTAGCTGGGTATAAAACCTGCAGCTACTGAGACTTCTTGTGCACCATAAAAACAAAGGATCAAACTGTGAGTCTTCTGGTTTCATGGCTGCTATTTGAAGTAATAAAGTCTTTACATGGAGCTAATTAAAAAAATATTCAAACTGAAACCCTAAAGCCATTTCAAGGAGTGTTTGATCAGTTCATCTCTTTCATTTCCACCTAATGGCTACACAATCAAAAGAGAAGTGGAGGGGAAACACACGGCCCTGAAGACGCAGAGAGTTGGATCGCGTTCAAAGCGTTTGCTGCTCCTGCACGTAGGAGAACAGCGCGCTCCAACCAGGACTCTGCTCCAATATTTGTTTCCTTCCCTTAACAGCAGGTTGGCAGCAACTCAGCCACGAAAACTGGCAAGGCACATGCTCGCTTTGAAGTTCAGACAGAAGTCTGTTGGTACCAGCTATTTTAATTCATGCTTCAGAAAGACAAGGCAGTCGATCATCAATTTACAGTAAGCAACATGCCAGGTCACAGGTCATTTATAATCATAGTCACCTTTACTCTGCATTAAAGCCATAATTAACAGTTAATGTTTAACTAAGGCTTTAAAATTTGTTTAAGCTGCTTTCTTGCATAAAGAACTGTTGCTGCCTCTTCCCCAGCTCCCCCTTTATCTCTAGCAGGGCTGCGGGGAAGTGTCATGTAGGCACCAAACAGCAGATAAAACTTTTGTCAAAGCACGAGGAAACTGGAAAGTAAGAAGCGTACGCTTAAAGCATAGCTCCTGCCAGCTAAGCCCTCATTACATCCATGCTTTGAAGCAGCAGTTCCCAACAGCGTTGCACTGAGATAACCCTCAGTGAGAAGAGTGCTCCTCAAGAGAAGTAATCAAGTCATCAGCTTCGTGGAGGGCAGCCTGGAAGGCTGGCCTGGCTTTTACATGCCAGAGAAGTGCCTTTAAAGGACATTCAGAGAAACGTAGCCTCCACATGTCTGTTATGGGAGACAGAATGCCTTCTTTTCAACACTTCTGTTCAAATCTAAATAGGATTCTCACTGACCATGGAGAAGAAAGGAAGGAAAGTTTTGATTTGGTAGTCAGAAGGATATGGTACACCCTACACCACAGCTCCACATGAGCATGCTGGAAAAGCAGATGTTACACGCGCACATTTGGAGCATAGATCAGCAAAGGAGCTAAAACCTTCTTGAACGGCAATTGCCCGAGAAGTGCTCTTCACTCAAACCCCAACAAGTCCAAAAGGAACTGCCACTCTGGGATGACAGTCTGGAGAAAAACCACAATACCAGGAGGTGAACAAGCTCCTTCTGAAACACACCACACGGACCCCACGAGAGGTTATTGACAGGCTGCAGCTCTCCTGAATGGCAAGAAGAAAGCGCAGCGACAGCTAGGGTGCTATCAGCTAGCTGATAACAAGACGTGCTGGGCAGTCCACCCTGATATGAGGAGAAGAAACAGTTATTTACAACGCCAGGCTATCATGGTTTTATCTGGACAATTATTAGAGGGAACACAACATATCGCCATCCCAGGGAGCCTGTCTCTGAGCATGCGACATGCCTTCAGAAAATTACCTAATTGGGGTACCACTTATCTGCTATCTACAGAAGTGATTCTGCAGTCAGCCATACCCTCATTTCTCTCTCTAACGTGTTCTTTGGGGATGTCCAGCTGTTAGTGCTTCAAGTGGACTCACTTTTATGGCCAAGATGGCTGTGAAGCCTATCTTCAGAGTGCAATAGCACACGAACACACAGATGCCTCAGAGACTCCCCACATCTGAAGGTCTGAGCACGCTCTGACTACCCCATCACAGGTGCACCAGATGTCCAAATTCACAGATGAAGGTGCAAGGAGCAGATGCATTACTCCTTGTTTATATAACCAAGCTATATGAACTTCCATTGCCATCTGAAGATCTGCGCTTACATGCTTTTTTCTTAGGATGGTGGGGGTTTTTTTTGCAAGTCAATTTGTCATGATCCTCAGCTCTCAAAGGATCCACAGCGAGTTTCAAGCACTGCCTGTACACTAGACAGACAGCTCAGTGGCAGGATGAATTCTCCAGAGATCTTTAAACAAGTCTCAACTCCAAAGACCCTGAATGCTGATGACATGCACTACCATCCTGAACATGAGGTGATGGAAGAAGAATCTGTCAAGTCTGCTCAGATCTGTGACAGGACAAGGATACCTAAACCAAAAAGGAAAAAACAGAAAGCAGAGCTCTTTCCCAAGCATTTCTAAAAAAAGTCCCTTAAAACAGCACCCAGACAAAGCAACAAAACAACTTGTTCAGAGAGCAAGAGGTCTCACAAGAGGGACAATTATGGGAAGGTGAAAGGAGGGATGAACTCTTCAACACACACTTCTGACTCAGAAAGGACTTCATCCAGCAAGTCTGGGCTGAAGCTGATCCTTACAGCAGCTCCCAGTCCTTCAAGAGCTCAGATAACTTTCATGTCAATAATGCTCAGCATTCTGTCAAATCAACAGGTCCCTGATAAAGCAGGGTGGGTAGTGGGAGAGGCACATGAAGGTCATGTCTACTCTTACTGGAAATAACTCCGCAGTTCTGCAAACCAACTTACAGCAGTGCCTTTCCGAAAGCAGCATTCCCCAAATCTGAAGCCCTCGTTAGTATCTCCTGCCTCTTGGTGCTGACAACCATGAACATTGTCTTTTTGCAGAGTGCTGTTGCCACGATGTCAGACACGGCAGTCAATGCCCTGGTGCTGTTCAAACAGTGATGTAGCCCCCAATCCCCTGTCAGCTGCTCTGTGTCGCTGCTGATGGAAAGGACACCCCATTAAGGGGCTGCACTTGGTGAACAATGCTTGGTAGCTCACAAGCAGAGCAGAGGAGTATTTCCCAAAACCACAATGAACACTTTTGAGGGCACTTAGCACTTTTTTTGCTAACTTCAGCTGTCTCTGTATCATCCAGCTACAGTTCTCCACACTCAACACTCTTTTGAGAAACCAGACTAGAAGAACAAGCACACAAGTAAAGTATGGAAAAGAGCCCTTTGTTTTGCTGTGTAAGGCCTGATCTTTTAAAACCCCCAGATTTAAGACTAAGAGAAATAGATAGGATAAAGACATTTCTTCTGCTAGTTGAGAGAGAAAGCTTGGTGCACCCCAGATCAGCAGGACTGGTGGCCAGGCATGCCAGTTCTGCCTGGGCTGGCAAGAGCCCGGGGAGAGCTGCTCACCACCGCCTGTAATGCCCCAAGGACCAAAAGCGGCACTGGGGACTTCTGCGCCTCAGCTACCAGCACAACTAAGCTGTAACCTGATTCCAGGCATATGAGTCACAGGCACCTGCAACAGGCTGCCATCCAAAATCGGTTTGGTCACTACCTACGTGGAATAGGTTTATCCAATTTGCCTTTTTACTCATCAAGGTAACAAAACATTTTTACTTACACGTCATGTAGCTATCACAACTGAAACACGAGGGGTGGAGAAAGGAGACTAAAAATGATACTTCAGAGAAAACCTTAAAATAACCATGTGTCTCCTTGCTGCTGGAAGTGAAGGCCAGCAACTCTGAATGCTCTGCAAAATAAAACTTTCTTCATAAAGAAATTCACATCTTACACATAGACCATTCTCTTTAAACTCTACCTGCATGATAAACCAAGTATTATCATGGGAATGAAAAGAGCCCAGCATCTTTTTCACTCTCTACTGATTTGTAACAGCACCATATTTTATCTTCCAGCTGCTGGCAAAAGCTCTGAGAAATAAAAGCCCACACAGGGGTTATTCACTGGGGGCTCAGCCTGTACTTTCCAGGGAAGTGTGCTGCGTGGCCTCAGGCAGGCAGACAGGAGCTTGAGGAGAAACGCAGCCAGGAACCCACTCCTATCTCACCTGGGAGCTCCATGTTTGAGCACACAAAGGGGAACCCTAAGCTTCAGACACTTGCTAAGTCTTAGAGAGGATGGCCCCGGGCTGGGCCCCAAGGCAGTCCTCTGAGGCTGGAGAACCATCACTTCACCGATGCCTTGGAGGACGGGCACGGTAGGGCACAGAGATATTGCATGGGTCTCCCTCCTTTCCATTTCACATCATCTTTTCACTTTGAAGCGCGGGCCGCACCTCCTGGGCTGGGCAAAGCCACCCCTAGTGCATTCAAACCAGGGACCCATGTCCAGTACAGCTGACCGGGATCCCTAAGCAGAGGTGGTGCAGTCATTTCTCCACTGACAGTTTCTAGAAGAGACCAGAGCCCACTGATCTTCCAGAGAGGTATTACAGGTACTACCGCAGGCATAAACTGCAGAACTCCTCTGAAAAAAAGAAAGATGCCAAAAGAGGAGAGAGCTGGAGGGAAAACAAAAAAAACCTAACCACCTTATTAAAGCTTTTCTCCTTCCTCTGCTTACCAAGGAGAATGCTTAATTAAGTCATCCTTCAAGCCTTCCCACTTGCTCCAGCAAAGCTCAGCATAAAGCAGACATTTAACAATTTCCTTCGCAGCACAGGACATCTCAGTGGTACAATAATTTGCATATTCTAAAGGAGAAGTGAAATTGCCAGTTCTCTGTTGTTCAGCTTTACACAGTGGGTAGGGACAGTATCAGCAGGAGGCACACTTTAGATCTGCTCAGTAATAAGAGAGAGCAGGAGGGGAAGGAGCAAGTTGCTGTTTACTCGAAGTCTGGAGCTTTCCCAAGGCAGGAGTTTTGATTTTGTTATGCACATACTTCTCAGTTTATTTGCAAGTTCTCTTTCAGCTTATAGTTTAGCTGCCAACTGCTGCTGATTTTAAGCCCAATTATAGTCACTTCTACCTGGTGACACAGCCCCAGTTCTGCAGCCAATTCTCACCAATTAATGGCTTCAGAATTGCTAGACCCTGCTATTCGTAGCAATCTCAAGTTTGACCTCAGAGTCATGGTTTCCTGCCATAATTTCAGCATTGTCTGTTTTCACTGGAAGACTTCCCTGTGTGCTCTCAACTACTGAGACTACTCCTGTGTATTGAGCCGAGATACATGTTAGAGGCAAGCTTTCAACTTCGGCCCACCTATAACAAAAAAAAAAGCTCAGAGACTCATCTTTTAGGATGAAACTATCACCAAGGACCCTCTACTCAAATCCAGACACTTCTAGGGAATTTGTCCCCACTCCTCATGATTAACTTCTGTTATCATGAAGGACCACAGCAATGCAACAATAAGAAATTCCTTTTTTTTTTTCTGCTGGGTCTTTCAAACAAGAAAGAACAAAAAGCTCCAATAAGCCAGCGGTCCTCAGCCCATCCATCCCACAATTTAGGGGACACTGAGGAGGACTTTCAGCTATGCACATCCCAGGTAACCTGGCTCGACACGCCTGCACCACACAAAGTGTACAGAGGCAGGCAAATAACCTAAACCCAAAGAAAGGCAACCAGGAGACCCAAGCCACTGCGTTTGCAAGGAACTACAGCAGGATGGATTTAGGAAAGTGTTTGTGCTTCTATTTCTCTCTCTGAGTATTTCTGAATTCCTCCAGGAAGCATCACAAGTGGCCTTGCATTTCGCCAAAGATTTATTCTGACCTGAAACTCCGTTAAAAAGGAAGAAAGCGTGTTCTGAGCAAGATGTTGTTTGCGACAACCAGACGAACTGGACTCTATAGTGAGAGGGACACAGAAATACCAGGCAGAACAAAGATACTCAAGTGTGTCTGGGTTTGAGTGTCATTATGAAGAACATACAACACAGCCCTGGATTATTCAGTACAGAGAAATGAAGCATTTGTCCCTGTAACAGAGCAACCGCTACAGAACTCACCAAAAGGTATAGCAAACCCACCTGGGAAGGAGCTCTGAAGCAGGGGGATGGATGTAGCAGTGTTTCAGGAGGGAGAAAATGCCACAACTACAGCTCCAAGTCATTTAGCTGGTAAGCTGGACAACGGGTCAGGTCAACGCTTAACAAGCACCTGCCAGCTGGTATATAGGAAAGTTTTCCATAATTTTCCATAACTGTTGATATTCCACTGGATCATTAAACATGAGCCACAGGCAGCGTTCACAGACCATCTACTCACTAAGGCAGAAAAGATGATGCAGGTCTGCAAGACTCACCGAGTACAGCTTGTGCCCTAAACTGAACTTGTACAAAGTTGTCAGAAAACACCAAAGAATGTTCTGCCTCAAGTCTGACTAATTAGCGGTGCCTTTGATAGGGAGCAGGAACTCCAGTTGGAACTGCTTTGCTCCTCTCTGAATACGTAATGAAGTTTTTAAGCAAGATGCAGCAGCAAACCAACCTCCAGCTAGCACAAGGCCCTGCCCTGCAGGAACCTCCTCTAGCAAGGGATTTTTCTTGCAATGAATTAACAGTAGATTCTTGTGTAGGCCTCAATGATTTATGTTTATCTGGACGACTTAGTTTATTTTTAATACTGTAACTAAAATAAATTTCAAAGAAGGTTAGAAATCTTTTTCACTGACAGCTGTCCATCAGCTGTGTAAGGTGGGAGAACTCCAGGAAAGCGCTGTACATGTGCATCAGTAGGAGTCAGTGGAGAAACTCTGGCGGATGAACAGTTCAGCCCAATCTTTAAGCTTGCCTCCAGCAGAAGTTTCTCCTTTTCCCTTCCCCTTTGCACTTCTCAGTCTCCACTAACTAAAGACATTGTTTTACTTACAACAATAGCTATGTGCCATTACATCAACTGTGTGAAAATCAGCATCTTTGCAGGCCACTTTTTGGGAAACAAGAGGCCACATAACCTTACCAGTGGAGGACCTGTCTGCTGACCCAGCAGATCACCACATTCAGAGTTTCCACCACAAAGCAGGGCCAGCTGATGCACAGACTGACAAGAAGCTTCCCAGGTCAGGCACCACTACGTATTACCATCAGAATGAGACCCAAGTCCTACAGGCTTCCAAACTGCAAGTCTCTGAAATTCAGCAAGTGGAGAATCAGAGCCTCCTTGCCAAGTCCAGAGCCACGGACTTCCTGCACACGCTGGCAAGGCCGCTCGTCAGCGTTAAATCCCCTTTCACAGCTACTTGCCTGGGGGTAGGAACCGCTAACAGATGTGATCAGTCTCATCTTGAACCCAGGCGGAAGAGTTTGTGCTCTGAGGCAGTTTACCAACATGCCCAGCTCAGACCGGGGCGCAGGGGTGGTGGGAGGGGTGAAGACGACAGCAGGGAGGCACGTCCAGCCAGAAGAGGGTTGTGTTGCTTCACGAAGCAGCTGTTCAATCAAACCTCTTCCTCAAATACTACCTTAGCTTCCTCACAGGCACAGACAAAAGAAAATACCAGACCTGCACCCTGCACTCGCACTGCTACTGATGGAAAGGCTGCCAATACTCATTTTCTACAAGTAGAAGTAGTACTGCCTGTATTGCATGAGAGAGAACAGCACCAAACTCTTGACGGCCCTGAGCTGGTGATGCTTTCTGACAGAAGGCTGCTGTCATTCTCCTCAACCCTTTCCCTCGGGTTTACCCCGAGGCAAGAGACCAGCGAAGATTTCCACTCCCCCTTGCCTCCCCCCGAAGGTTTTGACAAAAAAAAGAATGATCAAAGAGCCTTTGAGCATTTATAAACCCATCAATTTTGCTAGAAGATTTAAGGCTTTAAAGAGTCCAAAACATCTATTTGAAATTTTCTATACAAACAGGTTTTTTAATATTTCAAAAAACCCAGAAATAAAGTATTTAGAATTTTCTGAAGTGATGCATTCCAACAGCTCCAGACAGGAGCGCTGGAGGGGAGGAGGAAATCCAATTCTTCAGTTTGACAGAAACAATTTTTTTTGTTCCTTTTAAACTGGCAGAGAAACAAGACTACACAGCTATTTCTCCCCCTGGCTCTGACAAGGAATAGCTGGGATGAGCAGCACAGGAAACAACAAAACCAAACTTACTCAAACGCTGCCAGTTTCAGGTTCCTGTCCCACGCCAGCTTGCCTCGCAGGAAAGATTCCCCAAGCCGACAACGTAGCAATGTTTCACCCCACCATCCTGCCCCTTCCCCTCCACAGACTCCCATTACCTTACATTTTGCCTCCAAAATCCTCCCACGCAGAAGAGAAGCAGGTTCCCCACCTGAAAAGAGTTCAAGCGTGACAGAGGTTTTGCGAGATCTCAGCCTTTTTCACAACTTGATTACCTTTTTTTCTGATCAGCCAGAAGAAGAGTTGAGAGGGGCAAACATTCGGCAGCACATTTCCTTCTCCTTTTCCATGTAGTCCTTGTAGCAGCTGCAAAGTAGAGCACAGCATGGCATCACGGGACTGCCCGCCCAACCATCAGTGCCACAACCAAAAAATTTGTATTATTTTTTCTATATAAATAAATTAGTCTAATGTAAGAGTGTGCTGGTAGCAAAGACACAGCTCCTTCAAGCCCTTGTCAGGGAAGGAGAGCTGGAAACATCGTGCTTCATCCCCAGACCTTGGGTCTCTGCTTCACTGGTGACTATTAGCAAAGTAGATCATTTGACTTTTGGTAGCCAGATGTTTTCTACACCAGTTTTGCAAGCATGTGACAATGCAGAGAAACCCCCACCTGTATCCTGTGGTCTAGTTCCATGTCTCCTCATTTGTGCCACTCCTTGTGCGAGCTCCTTCAGCACCTAGCAGGAGACATCGTCCAAGTGCCCTACTCCAGGATATCTATCATTGACACCAAACCTGGGCAGAGAATGGGTAGGAGACAGCAGGGATTTGTGTCCAGACTAAGTGGAAGCAGATGCTTCCTCCTCCATTCTCACTTCCCTGCCAGCATCACATTAGCATGGCAAAAGCTGCCCAGACTGCTCCATTTTAATTGCTGCCTCTCCTCTGCACCCTGTGCTCTCACCTCACCGGCAACGAGGTCTCACTGGTGAGGAATCCCTGAGCCAGAGGGTGACTCAGTTTGGGCACCATCCCAGGGATCAATGGCTGCCCACTTGGTCAGCTTTCCTGCATCTGCTACCATATAAGGTCAAAAGCAAAGGTTTTTGTTGCAACACCAGAAACAGCACAAGTGTAACATCGGCTAATGCTTCCTCAGCCCCCTACCGTCAGCACCCCTGGGTCCAGAACCTCAAAGTGTTTAGTTCAGTGAAATCCCAGCACTTCTGTTAACTCTCAGACAGGTGTTGCCACAACTGTCCGCACTGAGAAGATCAGGGATGCCCACCTAGACTGTGGATGGCACGCTCACACGCCTACCACAGCAGGAAATCCAAGAGCCCCTCATTTGGAGGCGCAGATTCATGCCAGATGTTCGAACAACCCCATTTTGTTCTGGATTTGATGCAACGCAAGCCTTCCAATAGAATTGCCAAATCCAGCAGCAGAATTTGCACCAACAAGACCACTACACCCAGTACCAGACACGTGTTCCACAAAATCCTCACCCTGGATTCTGCCTGCAGTTCTCCAGTGAAATGAATTTTGCCAAGAACCTGGTTCAGCTGTTAAACAGATGCTTTTCGAAGTTTTGTTTTAGACAGCAAAAGGTAGCTGTTGATTAACACACAACATTGCTTTTTGCAAAGTATAAATGTACTCAGTAAGGAAGTGAAAAGCCCCTAAGAACAAGATTTTGATTCATATTCCATTTCTGAAGCATTTGCCAGATCGCATTACGCGTTTTCTCAGGCAAGGCAGTTTGGCAACATTACAGGATCTAGACTGAGGTATGGCATAATTATCAACACTCGATAATGTTGTCTTCATTTATTTTATATTAATTCCACTCTTTGTCATAGTAAAAGCAAAAAATACACCAATTTTAACTGGCACTGAAGCAGAAACTCCGAGACAACAGTGGTTTAATGCATACTCAGCTTACTGACACACGCGTTAGCTGTACGTGCTGCTATCTCCAGAGTCAGAGCCGACAAGCCTACCCGCTGCTTCCCCAAAGGCAGAATGCCTTGTTGCTTCCTGGCAGCACAACCTCAACATTATTAGCAAGATTTCTCTCTTACCTGCCAACATATTCCAAACAAGTCTAAGGGAACACATGAAGCTTCTGGAATCAGGACTTCTAGCACTGTACCATGGGTCTTTAACAACTACCCACATACCAAGCCTCCAAGAGTAGCTAGCCAGCCATCCAGATCTATTTTATAATTACTCGCGCTCACCGAACAATTTGGTAGCTACGTACCCAGAGGCAGATCAGGATGAATAGAAGTGGTTTGTTTCAGATTTCCAGACCAGCAGCTAATACTGCCTTCAACTTCTTTGTACTTCAGAAGTAACAGAACAAGTTTGAAGACTTGGTGTTATCACAGACTATTAAAGATGACGTGGATATATAGGACAGGAATGTGCAAGGACAGCCCTCTACCAACACATTACCTGGTGAATGCACTTAGCCCACGAGACTGGCTTTTCCAGCCGCACCAACTACTCTAATAAGAGATGTTACTGCTGCCTACAAATCTTTTTGCAAATGCCTACCAGCAACACACAAAAGAGGAGGGTTCGTATTCAAGGGCTGCTTTGTGATCTCTGAGGCTGGGGACTGCATCGCCTTCTGCGTCTGTGAACAGTGCCAGAAGTACAGCACACACTTTTGGGAACCAGCTCGTGCTTTTGCCAGTTTCAAAGGGAAGAACAAAATGAGGGCAGAGACTAGCGTTAGTCATGTTTTGGTGGGGCTAGGGCATGACTAAAGCTGGCAGGATTGTGCTGTACTCAGCCTGCGGGCGAAGGGAAAGTTTGTCTTCAGGATTGCTCACTTATTACCTCCAAGACAGCAAGAAATTCACTTTTAACAAACATAAGTATTTGTAGCATTGCACACTGAAGCACTTGCAGTGCAGAAAAGTTGCTGTAGTTAACCAATGCATCTTAAAGGGAATGAAAATCACACTTATTAATCCAGAATATTATCAGCTTGAGCACTAGCCTATTGCATTTCATTGGTTTTGAGGCATTTCAGCAGCCCCTGTCTCCCTGTGATCACCCTGACCGACCTACTCACAAGGAGCATAACACACGCATCCCCCCAGAGAAACTGTACAGGAATAGTGGGTACTCTCAGCTTCTCACCTGTCACCTGTAACTGCTGTGTCTGCCAAATGTTTGAATCAGCTGTCTCCCCACTAAGAGAAACCCTCTGCATTTTCCCCAGTCCTTACTAACCCAATAGTTTCGTGTTTCGTTTTTTTAAACATATGAAATATTTTTGAGTGGGTGTTCCAGCCTAAGCACTCTCTCTTCCACAGGGATGGAAAGGAGTTCTCTCACCTTGCCAACTTTTTCAGCTCATTGTTAATATCGTGGTTAAACGGCTGTATGTGCTGAGCTCTGACCAGGAAATCCCGTGCTTTTTCATATTCTGTCATGCAGAGACAAGCCTGCCATTGAAAGAAGACAGATGCATCGCAAGATAAATATAGACTCACTGCCATTCTTCAGGACTGAAACATGTGCAGCCACAAACATTTCTGAGACAGATCCAGGTAGCTCAGGAATCCCCCATGAAAAGATCTGTGTGACAGATTTACAGAGACAGATTTTCCAAAAGGTCAGATGCAGACAAACCACCTCGACTGCTGCAGCAGCTCAGGAGGCCTGGCTCAGAATTTAGTGGTTCTCCTCAGTTCATTTGAGGCTCTCTCCACAGCCAGTCAGACCAGGGTACTCCTTGATGTGGCTCCCAGAGGAATTTATTTTTGCCCACCTGGCCACACCTGAACAGCGCTTTGGCGTTTCTTTGGTCAATCTCCAAGGCCTTCTCCCCATATACCAAAGCTTGGGCAGGACATTCCAGTTTCAGGTAAGTAAGTGAGAGATTCAGGAGCACCAGCAACTTGGAAGCATTGATCTGACACTGCTCTGCCTCACTGGAAGGGCTGCGACCGAGGATGGAGAACGCCTGAGCAGACAGGGAAAAAGAACTAGTGCACAACAAATCTGTTATGGAAGGCAAGAAATCCATCCCATCAGACAGCTAAACCCATGTTTCTGTTTACCTAGGTCAGTTAAAAATAGTAATAATCAAAACTCTAAATATACTACATGGCATTACCAGCATGACAAGCCAGCTCAGCCATAAGACTACAGGTTAAAAAAAAGAATTACACCCAGGACTCAGATTTTATGGACAAAGGTGGAAAAGAAATCTTAGAGGGAGAAAGGCAATTTAAATTATTTTTGTTACAGAAATACCAAGAAAAAGCAACTCTGAATGGAGGGAAGAAAAATCTCATAAAACCTCACTACCTCTGAAACAAAGGCAGATGCGTTCCAGTTTGGGAATAACTGAGTACTTCCCTGCCTGGAGACGTTATGGAGCCTCCATCCTTGGAGATGTTCAAAACCTGAATGGACACGGTCCTGGGCAACCTCCACCTGTGGCTGACCTTCCTTCAGCAGGCGGTTGGACTAGACAACCTCCAGAGGTTCCTACCAACCTCAAGTGTTCTGTGATTCCCAACTGGAAGGCTAAAAATAAAGTTAAAGTGCCCAGTATGCCAGTGATATCTGTTTTCAGACCAAAGGGATTCTAGATTCCTTCTCCAAGCATTAATCAGCATGCTGCTGCAACACAAGGCTATGCTGCACTATAATGTCTCCCAGCAAAAGCTGACCTGAAAGGCTCCAGTTCAGCAGTCAGCCTCACGAACCGCTCAGGGCTCATGCAGCCGCTGAGATGTACTCTTCTGTGTCAGCTAGAGCCCACAGGGAGCAAGCCCGAAGGAAAAGGGTTCTGCCTATTTCTGCCAGCCCTTCTCCTCCTTCATTTACCACTACTGTTCACACAAAAGCAGGTGTCTAAGATCTGTTCTTAAATAACAAACTATGCCTGGAAAATATAATGAAGTTACTTGATCTCTAAATTGTACTTGTTATGGTGAGCTAGCACTTAATAATCACTGCTTTCACAGCTTTTCACAATGGAAAACACATTTTTTTCTGGTGTCATACCCTTTTGTATCTGTCTTTGGCACCCTCGAAGTGCCGCTTACGGTAGAGGTAGTTGCCAAACTCTCTCTCCGTGTCTGCCACTTTCAACACCTTTTGTAGCGGAAATGTATCCTGCTGCTCCTGTATAAAGAAATACCTGAATTTCAGCTGAAACAAAAGAAAGCAAGCAGAGAGTTCAAACAGGACAGTCCTGCACAGTCCCCTTCTATTCACAGAGCAGGAGTCAGGCTGTTGCCATGGCCCCCGCAGTGTCCAGCCAGGCCACCACCACGTGGCATTTCCCTTCGCCAGGCTGAAGCATGCCACTGGTCTTGTGCTGATAACTCCTGGTGAGGAGTGTTGCCTACCGAGGTCAGGAAGCTCACCAGGACCAAAGGGACTGCAGGGGAGGGGGAAAAAAAAGCAGGAATTTGTTCTTAAATCCTGCCCAACTCTCTCACCTGCTTAGACAGAGCAGACAGTTAACGCAAACGCTACTGATGGCACAAAAGGTGAAGCTGATTGAAAGGCTCCATTGCTCTAATGGCTCGGCATCACCCAGGATGGCTTCTTCATACCAGCTCTGGGACCAGCCTGACACCCACACAAGACATCAACCAGCAAAACAAAAAACCCCCAACAATAATAAAAAAAGATAAAAATTGAGGGACAGGTTTTCTCCTGGGTTTGCAAGTTTGAACCAGTTTCACAGAGAGAGGGTGGGCAACTGACAAGAAGGGGAGTAAGCAACAAGTGTGGTTTGCTCGCAGGGCTACATGTGGACAGAGTGGCCTGCGCAGCTGCAG
>NW_009195050.1:258-2639 GCF_000690835.1 Fulmarus glacialis | reverse complement strand
CCCACCAGTGCTGCTGCCTGTGCCTCACTCACTGACCCACAACCACAGCCCAAAGCCTTTTACATGAAAAGGGGGAATTAACAATAACACTGTAACTCACCAGGGAGGAAAGCGAACAGTGAGGGAGCACTTGGGAGAGCTGCCAAGAAGCAGAGACAAAGGGGGGGACCTGGAGGCGGGGGGGCACTTGAACACTGCGGACTGAACAAGGATTTTTTTTTACAGACAGCTCATTACTGTTCCTTCAGAGAAATTCCTGGAAGCTGGTGCCCTCTAGTGAAACCATGAGGTTTCTTGTAAAGCTAAAAATAAATGGAAGTCGTTCCACTGACTCCAGCGCGCGGGAGCAAACAAACGCAGCACCCAGCTTCTCCCTCTGCACAGGAGTGCAAACAGAGCAAGGCGTGCAGGGGCAGCGTTAGAGGGCATGTATTTGTATCAGAGTGGAGCTAGCAGCCCAGGGTCTGGATAACTGCACCTGTAATTAAGCTAAACATGATACCCGAGCAACAGCAACTGGAAGGAAAGACAGCAAAGGTTTAGTCTCCAGATTTAGGTCTCAAACCTTATTAAGGCAACTTACAGCAGTCAACTCAAAGAATGTGTCAGATTCATCCGAGTCTAGGAAGTCCAGCACCTCCACTTCGAACAAGACCATGGCATTTGGGGGAATGAGAGGAGGACAGCCCTGCCGCCCATAGGCGTAATCTGGTGTGAAGACAAATCTTGCCACCTCTCCCTTCTTCATCGTCAGCAGGCCAATTTCCAGGCCCCCCAGCGTAATGTCTGTCACAAGAAGAAACAGAAGGTCATGAGAATCACAAACCTGGAAATCCCCTTAGACTCCAAACAACAATTTCTCCTAAAGCCTGGAGGAAAAGAATCCTTGGTAGCTCATATCTCAGCAACTACAATGGTCAACTGCCCCTGTTATGGCTTATCAAGGCAGTCTGCTGAGGGACCAAGCACACAGTAAACAGCGACATCTCCTCTCAGATGATTTAAAACACCAAGACAAGCAGCTGCTTCAGGGCAGGTGACAAGCACCCCCACTGCCACGAACAGCACGGGCACTACTGCTCACTCCCACAGTCAAGAGGGGCAGAGAGTGATCAGTTCCAGACTGACCACCACCTGTGTGAAGCAGGAGCCTTTTGGACTCCATTAACACATTTTGAACATTTCAAATAACCTAAAGATACTAAACAGTGTTTAAACTGACATGTCTTAATGGGCTGGTCTTTATAACCCCGAGTCTCAGGACAAACTTTTCAGCTCAAACCTACCTTTTCCGAGTTTCATCAGCCTAGGAGATTTGCTGTAGCAGTTCGTACAGAAGGGCTTATCCCAGTGTTCCAGGTACCCGGAGTACTTCACTGTGCAGCCCAAAGTGAGGAGCAGGAAGAAGAAAGCAAGAGTTTAATTTCATATCCAGTAACAGTACCATCGGAACCACACCAGGAGTTCGTTTTGCAACATCACCCTTTTATCCCACTTTTCCTCCTTCCTTCTGCTGTAGGACAGCAGAGGCAGCACAAACTACCTTATCTTTATACCAAAAACCTGGTCACATCCAAGTAGCCAAGTGGTGTTGATTGTATTTTAACATCAATGCCAGATAAAACAGCTGCTTCAGTGTTGATGCTTTTCTAATCAAGAGATGTGATTTTGTGTTTCTAAGAACTGGAATGGAAACTTCAGCCCCTACTACCTGCAGAAATACATAATAAAGCCTTTCCCAGCCAAAGCTGGAGCCCTAGAAAGAGAAACAAAGGGTGAAATGCACCCCTCCAAGCTCAGTCACTCCCCGGGGAGCTGTACGGGTAACTCCAGTTCTCACTCAATTAGAAAACCCACTGTAAGGTGCTTCTCTTGACACAGCACCAGGCCCTTGCACTTCGGGAACCACTTTCAGCTTCAAACTACTTCTCTGAACTGGGAGCACAGGTGGGACCTGGAAATCCTGCTTTTCTCAAGGTCAGGATGCCCTTTCACTTAATCTGCCAGCCACAAGACCTTAAACAGAGTACCCCAAGTGCTAAAATACTGATAAGGGAAAGCAGTCTCTGAAACAGAAAGAATACGACTGTATAATACAAGCACTCTTTAAGTTCTTGTTCTGATCTCATGCTGAAGCACTCAGATTTGCCAGCCACGAGCACCTCAGCATTAGAGGTTCAGGGAATCTTACAACAGGTTCTGTCCTCTCCATTTCCCCCAGCACACACTTCAGGCCCAGCCACACAGACCAGAGCAAGGACCTTGCACTGAGATGTAACTGACACAGAGAAGCACAAGACCCTGATTTCAGTCTACGCTTCCAAGGATTTTAGGTTTTCTTAGTCCTGCTAACCACAGATTAAATTTAACAATCGCCATTT
>NW_009195050.1:0-228 GCF_000690835.1 Fulmarus glacialis | reverse complement strand
TGAGCCCACAGGCTTGTCCCCACGAAGCAGGGCACAGTGCTACTGCGGAGCGCCCCAAACCCCCGGGGGAGCCGAGCCACGAGCTGGCGCAGCACGCGTTCCGGGGCGCCTGGCTGGCGGCATGGGGCAGAGGACACAGGGCCCCGGGGAAGGAGCAAGAGCCAGGCCGAGCCCTGTGACAGGGGGTGCCCAGCAGCTGCCTCACGGCCTCCCACAGCCCGCGGGAGG
>NW_009195049.1:0-210 GCF_000690835.1 Fulmarus glacialis | reverse complement strand
CCCCCCCCTTTGCTGTAACGACAGTTTTAGCCACCTCTCTGCGCTGCTTTGTGCGTTTTTTCTTGCGGCACGCGGGGCATTTGATATGGGAGGTCGCAGCTGAAACGCATCGCGGGGCTGTTGAGCAGCCTGGCGCGTGCGATGCAGCGCAGGGGTGCCCGCTGCAGCGATGCAGCCGTGGTGCTTGGGATGGGGCGCAGGGGTTGCAAT
>NW_009195048.1:2387-2643 GCF_000690835.1 Fulmarus glacialis | reverse complement strand
GGTGAGCCCAAGCTGGCGTCTTGGCCCCACGGGCTCCCCACGCCGCCCCAATTCCCCGCGCCGGGTGTCAGGATGATAAAGCCGAGCCGAGCTCGCCGGAGCAGGCGCAGCACCCGGCAGCTCCCATAATTAATGGCACCGCCAGCACTTCCCTGCTGGGCTATGAATAAAACATCCTTTCTGAGGACCCAAACTTTGAAAAATCTCTTTTTTTCTGTTAATTATATTTGGCGGGACACCGTGCTTTTCTTATTTT
>NW_009195048.1:1632-2281 GCF_000690835.1 Fulmarus glacialis | reverse complement strand
CCCCCCAAATCCCATTCCCACCCCCTTGGAAAAGCACCCACCTCTGTAGTTGCAAACCTGCTGGATTTGCTACAGCCATTGGATTTTTTGGCATCTCTGGGTCCTTCAGCATCCAAGAGCCTCTCCTGGAAACCAGCCTCCCCAGACCCTTTCCATCTTGCAAATATTTTTGCCGCATACCCAGGTTATGAACACGAATTTATCAGTTTTCTTTACGAGGAAAGGACTGCACCTTGTCCCTGACCCCCTTAGTGCGGAGAAGGAGGGAGAAGAAAGAAGGTAACGTAAACCAAGGGACCCCAAACTCTTCAGATTAACTCCTGGCATGACTTTCAGCACATCTCTGTGCCTCAGTTTCCTCATTTCTCTATAAAATCCACTAAACGCAGTGGAGGTTTTTCCATACCCGCCTGGTTTTGACCTTTGGCTAAAGCAGCAGATGCTCACAGGGGTCTGGGAACAGCTCGGGGGAGAGCGGATGGATGCAGGCTGCTCACAGCTGTGGGTCTCCAACAAGACCCTGTACTTTTTCCTCTGCCCGCCCACCCTGCCATGGCTTATGTACGTATTTCGTTGATCCCAACCAACACCCCGCCATATTCGTTCGTGTCGTGCCTGCGGCATGCAAGGGTTTGCATTCCCGAGTGCT
>NW_009195048.1:265-1608 GCF_000690835.1 Fulmarus glacialis | reverse complement strand
GTTTTGGTCCCAAAAGCCGGTCCCCCCCAGCGGCTTCTGCCGGGCAAGCAGCTCCCGTTGCCGCTTGGCTTGGGGAATCAGAGCAACGTCTGAGCAGAAGAGAGCTGTTGCCTGCGCACATCCAAGTCTCTGAGCATCTCCCTCTGTGGAGAAAGGTGAAATTCCACCCCCGGCTTCGCTGGCTCCGATCCAGAGGAGCTGCATTAGCAGAGCTGTGCCAGACCCAGGATCAGACCCAGGTCCTCCCATTGCAGAAGCGTCTCGGCCACCCAAAGCTCTGCCGCCTGGCCACGCCGGCTGCCAGCCAACAAGAGAGGATGCTGCCCTGCGCCGAGAGCCCACGTCTGCCGGGGCGGAGGGCACGGGGAGCTGAGCTCAGGGCTGTGCCGTGCTGGGACACCGCAGCACGGTCCCCTTGCAGGTGGCAACAGCAAGGACTCGCGTTTCCCCGGTGGTTTTGAGCTGTGGTTCTGTGGGTCGTGTCGGCCAGCCCTCGGGCTGGGTAATGCAGCACTGCCCATGCCATCCCCGGCCAAGGGGCACCTTTAGCAGAAATACAAGCTCTGGGAGCAATTTCCTGCCTGAGCAACAAGCAGCTTTACTTCTCGCCGGATCCTCTGCCAGCGAATTTTCTTTCTCTGGGCTCCTTCCAGCTCGGCGGTCCAGCCCCCAGCGCGGCGCAGGCCGGGCGCCGAGCCGGCAATCGACAGATCCAACCTCTTTGGGACAGTCGCTAGCGCCGGCTCAGCCCATCCTGCAAGGTGCCTTCTCCTTTCCTTGCATGCCCAGGGGGGGTTGATGGCATCTTCTGCATGTCCTCCCCTGCTTCTGTCTTCCTGAAGGTCCTGGAAATGTTCAGATCTTGGCAAAATCTGTGTCATAACTCTCAAAAGCTGGAGTGTAAGTGCTTGAAGTGCTCTCAAAGGGAAGAAATGGCACCTTTAGCACTAGGAAATATAGTTCCATCCACTCACACAAGCTAAGGATGTTTCATTTGTTTTTTAAGAGGGGGACCTGCAGAGGGAAGGCATCTTCTAGTAGCTTTGTGACCACAGTGAAAGTCTAGAGCTAATAAAGCAAATCAACTCTGCCAAGGTGGAGAGGAACTAAGGAGAGGAAAATGAATGAGTAATCTAAACAGGGCCACTAAAAATCCCCCGGTGCTCTTCAATAAAGCAGAGATTAGCAGGAGGATTTGCAGCCACACTGCAGGCTGGGACTCAGATCTGCTGCTGAGGTTTTGCACGGGCTTGGGTGAACAGCTTCATCCCAACCTGTCCTCCTGTTTCCCCGACTGGGAAGCGGAGACAGTCTTGATTCCCCGGTAAAAGCTTAATTTAGTG
>NW_009195048.1:0-232 GCF_000690835.1 Fulmarus glacialis | reverse complement strand
GGGGAAAAGCCATAGAGAGGCAGAGCGCGGCACGCCGTGGTGGTGGGGAACAGCAGGTATGATCTGTGCTTCTTTCTGCATCAAATTCTTCCCTCAGATGCTTTCATCAGCCTCAGCTAATTGCTCATTTGATGTCACTGGGATCCTGGTGCTGCAGGTCAGCCCCGGCTCTGCGCTGCACCGCGCAGGGAGGCAGCGGGGGCTGCAGCAGCTCCCGGCTCCCCCAGCCCCG
>NW_009195047.1:15107-15484 GCF_000690835.1 Fulmarus glacialis | reverse complement strand
GGGACCTCCCCCAAGACAGTTTCCCCCAGGGCAAACTGGTGTCTCCAAACCAGCCCCCCCCCGACCAGGGAGGGGAACCCCAAACCCCCTTGTGAATATGGGTGCCCTCGGCCCCAAACTGACCCCCACAAGCGGGGCTAGGGGCCCCTAGACCAATGTGCCTCTTGGATTGGCACCCCTGGGCAGGCAGGTTTGGGGGGCCTGAGCCTGGACACCCCAAAGCAGCATCCCTGGGGTGAGTGCTTCCTGGTACCCCCTTGGGGCGGGCTCCCCAGTACCCCACCCCTTCCCTGGGCTGGGGGCTTGCCGGTCACCTCCCCGGGGTGGGCAGGAGCAGCAGGGGATGGGCAGAGCAGGTCTCCCCCGGCCCCCCTCTG
>NW_009195047.1:14440-15041 GCF_000690835.1 Fulmarus glacialis | reverse complement strand
GAAACCCCCAGATTCTCCCGATGCTGATTTTTTTTGTCTGCGTGAAACGCTTTTTAATGCTGTAATATACCTGGACACACAAGGGAAGAGATTGGCAGATGTCCCAAACAGAGTGGTGCTACCTCCATTTTACCCACTGGGATCTGCTTGTCCATGTCCCCGAGGCTGTCCTGAGCAGGAGCCCCCAGCCCTGTTGCTTTAGCAGAGCCTGGCGGAGCGATGTGAGACCAGCCCAGCCTGTCCGCCGAAGCCCAGAGGGGTGACATGGCTGGTCTTCCCCTGCTGCTTCCCTCTGAAGTTTGGCTCTCCATCTCTCTGAACATCACACTTTGTAAAACAGATGAGCTGCCTCCTGCAGCTTTTGTGGTCTTCTGGGCGGTAGTGGAGAGCGGTGGAGCATGATGACCGTGTAATTGCTCGTTACCAATGCCTGTCAATGCGTCTCACCGTAGTGACGCTCTACGGCGTGTTCACCAACCACTACTCTGCGAATGGCCCGTCTCGCTGTCTCCTGCTGGAGCTGCTGGACATCAGCGTGTCCGAGCTGCTGCTGCACTCCAGCAACCAGGGCTGCTCCATGTGGATGATCCAGCACTGTGCC
>NW_009195047.1:412-14409 GCF_000690835.1 Fulmarus glacialis | reverse complement strand
CATTCCTGCACCACAAAGGCTACGTGCACGCAGACCTCAAGCCACGCAACATCCTGTGGAGCGCGGAGGAGGAGTGCTTTAAGCTCATTGACTTTGGACTTAGCTTCAAAGAGGGGAATCAGGTTTGGAACGTGCTGCTCTCAAAGCAGTTGGCTCTGTGTTGAGTTGTGTGGGTCTGTGATGCTTTTGGCTTGTGATTGTAGGACTCAGTGTGACCTGATCAGAGTAGTAGCTGAGCTGGTGCTGAGGGTTTCCTGGAAAAGGCTAAAATGTTATCTGGCCCCAGAAGCAGAAGCTCGTGTTCCCATTCTCCTTGCGCGTCTCTGGTTTCTGTTGATGTCTTAGTCTTTGTGCTACACATGACCAAGAATTCCAAAGTTAATGACGCACTGAAAAAAGCGGTGTCTCAGCTTCCTGGAAAGTTTTGCTAATTTTTGTGTGGTCAGACGAGTGGGAGCACCCAGATCTGTAGAATTTCCTTTTATCATCCCTTATCGTATGTAGTAGTAATCCAGGCTTCACCATCAGCCTCCCCAGTCCATTGCATTATCTCTGGCAGTGTCCTTGTGCTTGTTTTTACATTCATCCTGTCTTCAGCAGCTTCCCTTTTTCAGTAAGTCTGGATGTTTCTTTCCCATGTCATCATGTTGACGAAAGCCCATTCTCTGGCTGTGGGTAGGCAGTGGCCGTTCTTTACTGACGCGGACAGACCTCTGCCTGTTCTGCTCTGCTTTTCCCGTTTCCTGGGCTTTCACTCCCTCTTCCTGCTGTCACTTTTTTGTTTTGGTGATACTGGGTTTTGTAAGTTTGTTCTTGCTCTTTTTATTCTCTTCCATGGCCTCTGATGAAAGCAGAGAGCCTCAGGAGGTTCTGCTGTTGGCTTGATAGAGCTTCCTTTCACCCCTCCCTCTCTCAGTAAGGGCCTGTGAGGGGTATCGGTAAAGCTGTTTCATCAGGTAGCCTCTTAGCAAATTTGCCTTTAATCACTGGTGATGGGCAGTTAAGTCTATTAAACGAGCTATGATTTTGCTGTGCAGACATTGCCCTGGCTTGTCCCTGCTGCATGCACTCTACTCATTTAGAGGTTTTAAATTCATATACTTTTTTTACTGGTTTACCTGGTATTGACGGTACAGCCCCGTGATCTGTGAATATCGGAGGATTTTGTGGGAGACCTGTCTCCGAATTCGTTGGTACAGGAGCTGTTTTTAATGTTTGTGTTTCTTAACTCCTCCATGTTGTTCTTCGGTTCTCCCACATTCTTGGCTCAATGCTGATTTGTGCTGCTAATCTACTGCTGTCTATCAGCAAAAAAACATTCTCCTGGTGTCCTGTGCAGATATCCTTTTTAATTCGGGTGTGTGTTTTGCTGCTTGCTCTGTGAGTTGCCTCATAATAGTTGATCAGGTGTTTTATTTGCTTCTGTAGTTCCTTCCAATCTGCTTTCTTGGGGCTGAGTTTCCTTTGCCCATTCTCAGCAATATGCTGGCTATACAGGTGAACCTTCTGACCCTGCTTTGAATGTGCACTGGGTATCAGCTTCCCCTCACCACCCCTGCCTTAGGCAGCAGCATACGTGCATGATTTCCTTATCTGAGTCAAGACTATACCACTTTTATTTGTGTCAACTCTGCCGAGCTTATCCTTGCATAACTTTTCCTGCTGTTACTGTTTAACAGAGAATGGCTGTACATAGAGCAAGGTCTCAGCCACTTACATCTCTGAAAATGCTTTAGATGGTAGGAGTGAAATTCCATCTCACAATTTTTGCTGGTGGCATTGACCACAGTGTTTTCTCTATCTCTAAATGTTGTTTGGTGAGACTGCTAAACTGCTGCTTTTGCCATGCTAGAGGTTCTGCTCTTTGTTGATAGGAGGAGGGACGCTGAGGAGCAATTTGTGTATCAATTTTTTTTTAACTTCATAAAACACTTTTGAGCTCTGTTGCCTGAAAATGACTTTTGTAAACTTTATTTTCAATCAGAAAACCAGATAATTTTGGTTTTAGTATATTCCCCTGGTAAGAATTCCCAGTCTTGCGCTTTTTCCAGGAAGTAGGCTTGCATATTCTTCTGTCATTCCTTGAGTCACATCAGTGTGTTTAAAACGAGCCCTCCCATGTTAAAAAGACACAGCATGCAGTTTGTCTTTGGACACTTACAAGACTTGGCTAGACAAAGCCACAACTGACTGAGCAGATATTGGCTGTGAGCGGGAGGCTGGACTGGAGACCTTCAGAGCAGCCCCGCCAGCCAGCGCTTGTGTGATTCTATAATTTCCTGTTTTCTTTTAAGCAGGCAACGCATGGCCATTTTATTTTACTCTGCCAGCCATGGCAGCCGGGCAGGTATTGATTGCTGCAGCCCTTCTGGCTGCGGGGGGAAGAAGGAAGAGGTGCGTGGGAAGCGCCTTTGATAATTTTCTTGTCTGAGCGTTAGCTGCCTGCTTCATTCTTTTAATGTTTTGTTCCAGAGAACATCAGTACTTGAATAATGTCAGCTGTTACTGATCCTCACTGTTCAGACCGGGCTGTTTATGCTCTCATGCAGCCGTGGGAGCATGTTGTGGGTGTTCAGCCCTTATCCTGAAACTTCTAGCGTCTTCTGCGCTTATTAGAGGTTAATGGGCCAGTCCGCAGTGACATCCAGCCTCCTCCTCCCAGCAGTGCTGTCTTTCAGAGAGATCAGATGTTAGTGGAATGCCAGCTGTTTTGCTGGGAGATGTTTTCTCTTCCAGACAGTCTTGGTTTTTTCCTCATCAACACAACAGCATAGCAAGTTGAACTGCCTGCCTAACACAACTGGCTGCACAATGCTTTCTGTCAATTTAGCAATAGTATTTTGGAAGGGCCTCTGTGGAGGCCTCCTCTGATTTAAGGATAGAGCGGAGAACCTGAATCTGGAAAATTAACTTTTTGTGTTTGTGTGATCTTCCGTAGGATGTGAAATATATTCAAACAGACGGGTATCGGGCTCCAGAGGCAGAACTGCAGAACTGCCTGGCACAGGCAGGGCTCCAGAGTGAGACGGAGTGTACCTCTGCTGTGGATCTGTGGAGTTTGGGAATCGTTTTACTGGAAATGTTCTCAGGAATGAAACTGAAACATACAGTCCAATCTCAGGAATGGAAGGTGAGTGAGAGCTGCTGTGGGCATTCTTGCTTGCACCAAACGAGTTCTCCTGCTTCTTGTCAGTAACCTGGATTTGTGAGGTAGCACCTGACAGCTAGAGAGTGTTTCCAGGATGTTTCTCTAATCCTATTGCCTTGAGAATTAAGGTTCCAGAGCCTTAAAGACCCAGCTGTCCTGTGGGACTGGCGTGTCTGAATGCTGCCTGTGTTCAGGTTACTGAAAGCTGGGGGCTCCAGGAGTCTGTGTTTGGAGCCTGTGTCTTGCCAAGATTTGGGAGGTGGGTTGCACTGGCTGTAGCGTGTGGCACAGGAGGAAGAACGAAATGGATGGCTGATGGCTGCCAGCTAGTTCAGCAGCACAATGACAGAGGAATTATTTGCTGATTTAGTCTAACATTAGTTCTAATTTGGGGATCTTCTCGTAAGTCTATAGCCTGAGCAAACAAGAGTTGTGTTGTGAGCTCTGTGTTGTGAGCCTGGAGCCTGACTCTGTCCTTTATGAAATAATTTTGGTTTTTGTTTCCCTTCCCAATAAGAGTATCCTTTCAGCATCATAACTTCCACAGTAACAGCAAATTTGCCTGCGCATGGAAATTTCCAGCTTTTGCACAGGCAAATGGGAAAAACTTCATCTGGCAAGGGCCTGCTGGTTTAACGTGTGAGGCTGGAGCACTGGGGATCTCTCACAAAACACGACAGTACCAGAGCCCTCTGCATCCAGTCCAGAAAATGATGGGTTATCGCAAGCTTTGCACTGGTCTTTTCTTTCCTCCCCAAGCACTGTTTCTTTTTCTTTCTAGACAAACAGTTCTGCCATCATTGATCGCATATTTGCCAGTGAAGGGGTGGTGAATTCAGCCATTCCAGCTTATCACCTCAGAGACCTTATCAAAAGGTATGTTACCATATTTACTAACTGTTGCTTAAAGATCTGCTCTTTAAAGTCTCATGCCTTGCTCTTGGTAACTTAGAGCCCACACCTAACACTTTTTTTTTCTTTTTTAAAAAATCTTGCTGCCACTGTGCTAGTAACAAGTGCAAGCATTAGCAGAGACACTTTAGCTCCTCTGATTTTGGCACAGTTTGGCGTAAGCCCATAAAGAATATCAGTCATGATGTTCATCACTTGCTGTTTCAGTGCTTTGCACTTCCTGCCAGTGAAGTTATATTTGGAGAAAACTGGAGACTTCGCTGTTTTAGGGGAGTGTTGTCAGAAACGAGGGAGGGGGGCAGCTTCTCCACTGCTGTCAAGATTCAAATGCACTTGTGCAGCTCTCTACTGAGATGTCTGCTGAGGGGATTGTTTTCGCTGTCCTGTGACTCTGCTCTGAGGCTACAGAGTGAATGAGGACACAACTTGGCAGAAATAGCATCAGGAGCCACTGTAAAGCTGAGTAGGGAATGTTCTCAGGCAAGCCCTGGGCTATTAGCTGCTTTGAATCCCATTGTAGAAAGATATGGGAGCTCCGCAGAGTGTGATCACTTTCATGAGGCTGCATGTGTGCTTTAGACGAGGGCTGAATGGCCTGGGGAGGTGGAGCTGGAACATGCCATGTTCCTTGTGAACTTGTAAGTGAGCAACTTCCATCATTTGGTGCTGAGAGACATCGAGAAGGAAATCCTACTGTACCATGTACCCAAAATGCTTTCAGGGGATCCTTCTGGTGTGCTTCAGCTGTGAATTGGAAGATGTGCTTCTCACTCTTCCCTGTGTACCCTAAGCACCCCAAAGGTAGGGTATTCCTCTGTACTGGCTTCCAGCCTGAGTTGAATTTGTTGATGCAAGAATGTCACATGCAAGAGCATAAGGGTGTCTTCTCTTCCAGCATGCTCCATTGTGACCAAGGAAAGCGAGCCTCCGCTGAGAAGGCTTTATGCAGCCCATTCTTCAGCATTCCCTTTGGTAAGCTGTGCACGTCACCCCTGCTTGCGGCTTTCTTGGCGTGTACTGGAAGCAGCACAGAGTGCAGTTAAATTGTGTTGTTTCTGGTTCTGGCCTCGTTGCTCTTCCTTTGCTCTTTGCGGCGCTCGCCAGCCCTCTGCAGTACCGCAGCAGGCAGGTCAGAGCGATGCCTGTGCTCTCAGTGCTGCCCTGCCCCTTGAGCCCTGCGGGCTGTCGCTTTTCCCTGGTTGGACTCCTGGTAAATTCTGCCCAGATCAAACTGACCAAGAGTGTATTGGCAGCAGCATTCTGCTGAGAGGACAGAAATAACCACGGTACTTACCTAATATTGTGACCGTTAAGGTGCTTTTGAAGGGTGCACTGCTATTTATGGTGAGTGGATGGTTTTTCTTAGGCCAAGAGTTTCCCAGTTCAGAAGCCAGGGATGTGAGCAACTAGGGCAGTGGTTGGTGGTAGCATCCACTGCTGCCTCCTCTGCACAGGTCGAATAATCCTAGTGTGTTCTCGTGGTGCGAGCCTATTTTTGCAGTGACTGGCCTGCCTCTTCTGGTGCGTGTGTGGCGGGTCACAGGCAGATGTCACTGTCGCTTTAACCTGGCACTTTCTCTTCAATTTAATACAATGGTGGTGTTTCCCCAGGACCCCCCCATGTGGGTTGCAGGCTGTCAGGAAAAGATGAGCTGATACTACTCTGTTTAGGCTCATATTGCTCCCTGTTTTCTGTTCCAAAAGAAGCACAGTAGCATTCTCCAGAGTTTGTCTGCTTTCGAGAGCACCAGTGAAGAGCTTTGCGTCCAGCTTTTCTGCAGCATAAATTAGTGCTTCAGGCATCCAGTTTTGTCTGGGCTAGGATCTTCCCTTAAATCTCAGCCCCGCTTTTCTTAAGCTGCTTGGTTTACCTTGCAGTGAATGTTAAGTATTGCTTCTTGAGGTCACGTTAAGATACTGGTGTTCCTGCGTATTAGGCAAAAGTAACAAACTTGTTCCTGTTTTCAGACTTCTCTTGCATCTCAGAAACTGGGACTGTTGTAATCAAAGCCACCTTCCATGGAAGAAGCTGAACCTTGCAGCCAGTATTGCTTTAGAGCAGAGGGAGTAGTATATTGGCAGTGCTTTCTGGTCTAGTTTTAAACACACAGACCTCTAACTGTACCTAGGAAGGTGCTTCTGCGGTTAGTGCTACAAGTTTATACAACAGCTTCAATTTTTCTTAGTTGCTGCTTCTCTTCTTTGCCAAACTTGTACATAAGCTTGTCTGCACAAAGAAGCGTTTACTGTTGCTTTCCTGGGAAGTCAAAAAATGATGTGTCATTGCCTTTCACTTGGACAGGGTTGTTCTGTTTAGAGCAAAGACAGCTGAGAATGGCATTCCTTGTCATTTACAGCCAAGTCTTGACTTTCCAGTTCATCAACTTCTTTCCTGAGCTGCTTGCAGGCTGCAGCCTTCTGTGTTGTCAGTGTGGTTGGTATCACCTGGCACTTCGAAGAGGAGCAGAAGGGCGGGGCAGAAAGTACCTCCTAGGGCAGAAGGGTATTGCAAGAAATGCATTTGTCACTTGGTTACAGGAAGACCAGATAGCTCCGAGTCCTAGGGGTTGGTTTGTCTCCCTCTCTGAAAAAAGACATGTGAAATGAAGGGCAGACTTACTTGAATAAAAAGGGGCAGTATATAAGACGGAGGCAACACTTAAATGTTCTCTCAGTCTCTGGTTCATCTGATGTTGTCTCTTGGTTACCAACAATCCTGTGGAAGAATGGTCCCAGAGGTTCGCTTGGAGCTGGAACACGCCTGGTTATCTGAATGCAGCACCTTTCTTCAAAGGGCTGGCTGGGCATCATCTAGACTGATAAGGCCATTCGTCCTCTAAGCTTTTCATAAGGACTCTTCCATGTCAGACAGGAGGAGATTTATAGCGTGTGTGCTTGCCTGTCATCTCCTCTTGCACTATGAAATCAACGTCTTCTGTCTGTGCCTGGCAGAGATGTCAGGTCCCTCATACATATTGTGTGCTTGGAAAAGTATTTCCAAGGAAATAATAGCCTGCTATCTTTGCAAACATAGTCAGAAGGCTCAAACTGGAGAACTTGAGCCATTTCCTCCCTTTTCTCTCCTCTCTCTCACTGTCAAGTGTGAGAACTGTGAGGTACTGCTATTGTGTTTGGCTACTGTAGCTGCCAATACAAGTAAAAACATTAACACTCTCCAAGTGCTGCAAGTTGGACTCACAGATCTTAAATTCATGACTGGCCTGCCAGTCCTTTTCAGGAACATGAAATCAAGCTTTTGTCCCTTGAGAAGTGCACTGTCCCTGCTGCTTTGAGTTTCCAAAGGACTGGGTGTGCTCTCGTATGTGACTCTCATAGTTTGGCGTTAGTTTGTCCACCTGACTGTTTCCTTCCACAGCAGTACTCATGCTACACTGTTCCTGAAGCTGTCTGTTTAGAGTCAAGCGCCCCACTGCAGCGAGCTTTATTTCTGCTTCTGTAAAGCTGTTGACAGGGTCACTGCTTACCCACTTTGTGGCCACCCTCTTGTGGCCATGCCTTATTCCATAGCACTGCATTGTTTAAGTAACTAAGAGTTTTCCCCATTTCTGTTGCAAGATTGTATGGTGGTCTTCAAAACAGCGCATTGCAGTTGGATTTTGAAGGGTGGAGGGTTTACGTGGTGTTTAGAGAAGAACTGAAAGATATCCTAGAGAGAGATGAGGCTTGTGCCTTAGTATAGCTTAAAAGTTGTAGTTAGAGAAACTGGCCGGCCTGTTTTCAGCTTGTCTGGTAGCAGTAACAGGAGAGGCAGGTTGCAGAGTAGTTCTTTCATCTTCTTGCATCTCCATATGCACGGGGCAGTTTGCTCAACTAGCATAGCTCTTGAGGTCACATCAGTTTCTGAATCTGAGCTAAGTAGACATAACTCTAGTCTTAATTTCTGCTAGCTTTGTAATTTTAAAAGCAATTTCAGGTGCTGGCCTCAGTATAATTGCAGAGTGCACTGAACCCTTTGGAAGAGTCTCTCAGTGCACAGATGAAGATAAGTTGGAAAGGGAGAATACAAGCTGTAAATGCAGGTAGTAGCGGAGAGAAGCTAAACTGTACTGCAAAGAGCAGTAAGTGCTTGTGTATGATTATGCATATTGAGTCAACTTCCTGTTTTCTTGCTCCTTTGAACTTTGATTTCTTTTCTTTACCCTAATTCTGTGGGTGTCAAACAGCTCCCCATATCGAAGATTTGGTGATGCTTCCCACGCCTGTGCTGAGGCTGCTAAATGTTCTAAGCGATGCTTCTCTGCAGTGTGAAGAAGAATATGAAGGTTGGTGCAAGCCCTGCAAATCCCAAGCCTGTCGTCTTAGAGGCTCTGTTTTGTTTGGCTTTGGGGATGCGAGAGCAAGCAGAAGAGCAATTAATAGGTGCAAGAACAGCAAACAAAGAGCTGCTCAGCTGAGATTTGGTACTAAGTGGGTCAACTGCACCAACAGAGAATAGACTAAAAGATTGAGATAGAAAGCAGAGTTTATAGTGAGTTTTTGAAGGCACCCAGATTTAAAAAAAAAAAAAAAAAAAAAAAAGGTTTGTTCTGATTTTCTTCTTTGGTTAAATGTCCACAGACCTCATAATGTGTTTGTGGCTCTGAGCTTCTGCTGGACATGTGGAGGACTCTGAAGCCCAGTAGCAGAGATCCTCAAAAGTTTGCTAGTGAACTTATCCATGATCTCAGCAGAGAACTGAAATATCTCGTTGGAGTTCTTAAGCTGTAGCAAAAACTATATGTGGTAGGTGGCAAAGCATGTCGGTGGAATTTGCATTTCTGCTTGCTCTCAAATCCACGTGAGTGGCAAAAGCTAGAGTGCTCTGGGGACATGAATTTAAAAGGCTGGGTTCTGCTCACACAAAGAAGGGTTTGTGGCAGCTACTCTAGTTCCCCTCCTCCAAGTGCTGTAACCAAAAAAAAAAAGCACTCAAAAATCCCAAATGTTTTAGCTACTGGAAGGCCAGGCTTTGTGTGCAAGGAAAAGCACTGTCCATGTGCTCCAAGCCCTGCTGTCGGGGATTCACTGCATGCAGGTCTGTGTTCCTGAGCCTCAGTTCAGACACTTCATCTTGTTATGCGGCCATTAAGCAGTGTCAGCTTCTGCCATGGCACCTCTTGATTGTTTATGTTAAATTGGGAGGAAAAGACTGGCTGTTGACTAAATGTTCTTGATGTGTTCATCTGGCCTTCATTTGTTTCTTGGCTCATCCTAGTTTGCAAGGTGAAAGACAACCAGCTCTTTCCTTTCTCAGATATCCTGGAAGACATAAGGGAGGAGTGTCAGAAATACGGACCGGTGGTTTCCTTGCTGATTCCAAAGGAGAATCCTGGTAAAGGCCAAGTAAGTGAATGGAGGGAAGAGGCTGTGTATTCCCACGTACGCTCCATGTGCTGCAGGACTGCTGCTCAGCTCCTGGAAATCTCCTGGCTGATGACAGTGCTAAAAATAGATGGTTATCTTGAAGAACAGCACAGGTTCCTTTCTGGTTATGTAAGGTTGCCTAACCGGGGAGGTCCACAGACAGCTTTATCAGGGGAGCCGGGATATGGGAGGGAAGGGGAGAAGCCAATGGGTGGGAGAGCAGGCATTGAGGATGTAGAGCAATATCATGCTTTCTCCCTCAAAAAATATGCTGCCCTTAGAAATGAGAAGCGAGAGGTGAAATTCCAGGTCAGAAGTGCAGCTCCTTCCTTTTTAGCTCCACTGCTCTGGGCTCAACCAAGGATAGAGGGGGAAAAATCTGTTCGGGCACTGTTTCCCTGGTTGCAGGGGTGGGAGGGGGCGGGTGGTATGCTGCACTGGAAATCCTATTTCTCCTCTCTCTTTTTCAGGTCTTTGTTGAATATGCAAATGCTGGTGATTCCAAAGCTGCCCAAAAAATGCTGACTGGAAAGATTTTTGATGGCAAGTTTGTTGTGGCTACGTTTTACCCACTGAGTGCCTATAAGAGAGGATATCTGTACCAAAACTTGCTGTAGGCAGTAGCAACAATCAGGAGAGTTGTCTTGCTCCTCTTCCTCATGTGTTTTACAGTTGAATGTACAAAAGAGCTTCCTAGCCCTGCTTTTGAGTCATCGGCGAAGGAGAGATGCGAAGGACTTAACTGGGCTTTGAAACCTTTACTGCTGCTTTGTGATGTGCAGAGGAGGCCGGGATGGCTTTCAGCGTGTGCTTGTGTGTGTGTTGTGCTTGCTCGTTTACATTGGGTGTGTGGCTTTGCCCCAGCAGGCGCTTGGGTAGCAGGAGGGTGACTGTGGGAGCCTGGGAGGCTGAGCAGATCTTGGCAAGTGCTTCTAAATTATTTGCAATGAGACCATTTAAAGTCTTGGCCTTAGCACTTGACTTTGCTCTGGAGAGAGGATTTCTTTGATAAGCTTTCCTATAATGCATGTGCTCTTCTCCAGTGCGGAGGAGGAGGAGGAAGGCTTCCCTGCCTTTTGTTGATATCTATAAAGAAGAAGCACCATCCTCTCTAAACTAGACCAGGAAGACTTTTGAGTCTTCACATCACGTAGAGCAGAGAGGCAGTGAAGTCAGATCTGCTGAGCCTACAGCATTACCCTGTCGCCGTCTTGTGACCCGAGAAGAGCCGTCTGTCTGACCTGGCACAGACGGCATGCTGGGCTTAGGCAGCGTGGGTGACGCTGCCTGCAGTGAGCTGAACTTGCTTGTATGCCTGGGGTGGGCAGGGACTGATGGTGGATACGTGTCATCCGAGCAGTGCCAGCCTCAGTCCCAACACCACCTGTAAGCACTTTGTAGCCTGAGGTGATGTGAAAACCCTGTCGTGTGGAGTCATCTTTCTTAGCATATACCCTGTGCTGGCACTGATGCTCCCTAGCTCTGATGCCAAATCATCTGTAATACGTAGGCGTCTTTAGGTGATATTTTAGAAAAGGAGTGCTACAGCACACAGTATTCTTTGTGTCTCAGCAGGACTCCTGCCCTGCGAGTCTTATAAGGAATAACAAATATTTGTCTGTCGGGGGTGCGATGCTTGGCTTTTCTGTGTTGTGTGTTTTGGTTTTGCATTAACCCATTAGACGTGTATATTAGAAGCACTGACACTTTTGGTCCTTCACAGGTTACATAAAGGGCCTGAGGCAATCTGAGATCCTGTGTGGAAAGGGCTCACTCAGTCATTAGACTTGACTGGCCAGGAGAAGGTCTTTCCCAGTGTCAGGGACAACAGCCATATGCTTTTTGGGGAAAAAAAAAAAAACAACTGGGTGAGCAGCATCACTGCTCCCTCCAGAGCAAGCTCATGTGGCTGTAATGCATAGGCAGAAGCTCATTCACGCAGCTGCTGGCGTGGGGTAGGTGGTGGCTGTTTCCCAGGGGTGTGCAAACCCGTGCACCCAGCGGAGCCTCTCCCTGCAGGGGTGGGCAGTTTGCTCCTGGCAAAACAGCGTGAAACAGCCCTACTTAGAGGGGGACCAGCGTATTCTGGCTTGCGGCCCTGGTACCAGTTTTAGTGAGAAGGAGAGCCCTCGTGAATTCTTTTCTCTAGCTGAAATACTTGCGGGCAGCTGCCCGAACCGTCTCTGACCTTCTGTGGAATAATACCTGAATTACCTTGCAGTTTACTTTTGGCATCTTGCTGATGCTGGACTTGCTGGAATCCTGCACTTAAAAGTTCCTCTTGATTTTTTGCTCTGTGCGTGCGTGTGCAGTGTGTCAGGAGATCTGACATCTGTAGCATTTCACGAGTCCGAGTTCTTCTGTGTGCTGGTATAGAGTCCTGTCTACTGTGGCCCTTCCTAAACTCCCCCAGAAAGGACCAATCTCTTTAATTTTTCTGTTGCCTCTGAGGTGGTAGGTTTTCCAGGAAAAAAAAGAAATCCCACAATGAGTTTTAAGGTATGATTTGCTGATCGGACTTTTTCTGGGAATGATGCTACTTTGGTGTACATAGCTGTAAAGCAGCTTCACATAGATGCGGTGTGTGATTCATTGCTTTTAATTTAACTGTCCTTGCAGTGAAGCACCTTTAGTGTCTGGGAGGAATTGGATGATTAACCGGGTGAGGGTTTTTCCTATGTGAAGAGCAGTGTTTAAAGTACTCTAAACATTGGTAGGTGTTGACTGACCTCCTCAGCTCTGAGTTGTTGTTGTCCCTGGCGGGCTGAGCCAGGGGTGAAAGCACTTTGGCCCAGAAATTCAGGTGTTGAATGCCACCGTGTCAGCAGCATTAAGCTGGCTACCTGTGTGCCTGTCAGCTGGCAGAAGCAGACCCGAGAGCTCCTGCCCTGCTGAGTGCCAGCCCACGTGGAGACATGGGGAGCTCCCCTCGGTGCAGGGTATAAGGGCTGTCACCTACAGCGGTACCGGGACAGGGAGATGCCAGGGTGCAGGTGCAGAACTTAAATGCATTTAAGTTCTCACATGTGTTTGTCTAGGACTGAGCTGCTCTGTCATCTTTCAAGCATATCTCTTTCTCAGTCAGAATTGTGCTTTGGATTTGCAACTAAAGATAAAGAGCTGTGCCAGGATTACTCTTTAGAGAGGAGCTACAACCTGTTCCTGCAGCATGGTAGAGCTGTTCCACCAGAGTTTGGCTGGGGTTTTGTTCAGCTGCTTTAGTAGGAGCTAAATAAATCTTCAAGATGCAAACTCTTGCCACCAGATTTTCTCTCTGGATGCTCATTGACCAGGCTTGAGCACTGAGCTGGGCAAAAACCCCAAAGCTGCTTATTTTCCTCCTGGCAAGAGTTGAAGATGCTGATCTCTGTCCTGTCACTGGATCCAGCCCCGGCTTCCCTCTGCAGGCTGTGGGGTACAGGGAGGTTTAGAAACTCCTCAGAGCAGAAGCATTTTATCATTATCCCTCACCCTCTGCCTTCAAAGCCTTTTCCTATCAAGCTGAAGCTCACTCTGGTGTCTCAGCAAGCTGTTGGTGGCTTGGCATAAGTTTCAGCCCTGCTAAAACCTGTGAGTTTTTAACTCTAGATTGTATCTGAAGTGAGCACGGTGATTCAATCCAAGGCATCTGTCGCGGTGTGTGCCTGGATGGGCCTGGCTTTCCTCATCTCCAAATTACTGCCTGCTTGAGTTGCAGAAGTGTTGAGCCTTTCCGCTCAGATGCTCGCTGGGTTTCTCGATCTGTGCTGCTGACACAGCTCCCTCCAAACAGCCCTCGGTGTGGCACTGACCTACGTAGTTCTAGCTAGGCGACAGCTAGATGTGAAAACCCGCAGGCTGCCTTTGAGGGAGAGATCTGCTTTGTGGGGGAAAGGGATGAAAGATGAAGCCTCTGCAGAGAGCCAGGGAAGGCTGGCGCTGCTCCGGTGGGACGCCAGGGCAGGCACCCGGCCCTCCTCCCTGGCGGTCCAAGAGACTGCGTCCCCTTGGAGCGTGTGTGTGAACGGGAAACACGTTGGCGCTCAGCTGTTCCTTGGTGGTATTTGGGATTCGTAGCTGATCTGACACGAAATGTCACTGCCAGTCGAAGAATAGCTGTCCTTCCTCTGCCACCAATGTCTGTGTGGGAGCAATGAGGAAGAGAGAAAGTTTTTTACACTTCCACCTATTTATTATATAAAGGAGAGTAATTAGTTTTTAAATCACTGGCCGAAGCACAAGTCAGTTCTGATCTCAGTCCTATTCCTGACTTTATTCTCGCTGGTCTCCAACCTCCTAACAACAAAGCCTGAGCACCGCGTTGCACCCGGGTTCTCTTTCCAGAGTGTTCAGTACGCTTCCTCCCGCTGTGCCGGATCCTGTAACCACGTGCCTCCCTTCGGGTTAGATGTCAACTCTTGTTTCCCGTCACGCACCGTTGCTGAGCAGATGTGTGCTTGATACAGATGATTAATAAATGATGCTTCAGTACTACGCAGTTGTCCAGCATGCTTCTCTTGCGGCACCACCGGTGAAATGCCACGTAGCTGAGCAAGTTCTCTGTCACCCTGCGCCAGGGCGTCCGTCCGGGGGG